>NC_088951.1:300000-527799 GCF_010111755.1 Nakaseomyces glabratus
ATCACTGTCATTACCATTATCATTATCATTACCATTACCATTATCATTATCATTACCATTACCATTATCATTATCATCAGAACCATCATTCCTATCGATTGCAATGTCATTATCAACATCCTGTTCCGTCACATCTTTCATAACATCATCAACATCTTCGTTAGCCACCTGGCTCTCCTTTTCTGTCTCTTTATTTGCTTGCACATTTTTAGTATCATCACCTTTTTCATCGTTCTCTATAACAGAGTCTTGCACAATATCAACATCAACTGGTTCAACCAAAGGCTCTACTAATACAGTTTTTGCTAAAGTTTCATCCACACTTTTATCACTCCTATCATTTGAATTAGGAGTGTCTTCTCCTGGGACATGAATTGGCTTACACCTAACGCAACAAACCTTTCCGTACGTCCAATAATCTTGTACAGCTTGTGCCAGAGTTGTACACACAGCAATCTTATACTTCTTCCCTTCCACAAAATCTTCTCTCATCCACTTCGCTTCTTTTAATAGAGTACCACGATGAGTATTCTCACGGTTCCAACCATCGACAAATCGTTTTGGTTGCCTTAATGACCACAACCCCGATCTTCGCAGTTCTTCAATTCTCGAGCTTACGACGGTTATCCTGGACTCATGCAATGCTTGATTAATCATATCGGAAGTCAAAACCTTATGAGCCCTTGGTATTAAACTTATAAGTGGCAAAGTTTGTGCCATATATCTAAGTTCTGCCAATGGAATACCACCTGGAATCATTGATGGTGCTATTTCTTTCATCATCAAATATACCGATTCTAAAGAATCTATACTGCCTTCATTATACCTGGAGTCTAACCGTTCTTCAGTGTCATAGACTTCATTCAGCTTTTCATTCAGTGTTTTGCTAACAGCTGAAGGTTTTTCTATAGGAGTAGGTTTAGGTGGTAATTTGCTTATCTGATACTGATGAATGGGCTCATAACTTCTCTTTTGTCGCTTGTAACTAACATCTTGGGTTTGGTCTTCGGCGAGTTTCCTCTTCCGAGTCACCCATTCAATAGAAGGTGAGTATGGGTTCTCCTCTCTGACATACACAATAGCGTTGTCCTTCGTCCTTATGATATCGTGTTCGCTCCTCTTAATACCCCTAAACACCTTAGAACCCATGCCAAGCGATTTCCTAAACCGTTGTATCTTCAATGGCTTCAACACATACCGCTCTTCAGTTTTCTGGTTCAGCTTCGCTATGCTCTTATCCACGTCGTTCTCCTCCAGAAACCTATGCAGGTCACGCACGAACTCTTCGCGCTTACCCTTCACCAGCATAACGTCATCGAGCCGCGAAAGGCAGTACAGCTGGCTAAGCTTGCTGCTTCGCTGGCTCAGGATCTCCTTCTTGCCCTCTCCAGCAGTCGTGGGAGTCACAGATCGCGACGACGATACCGACATAGTCTCTATAATTTGATCTGTCTGTTCCTACTAAACTTTTTCCTTTCCTGTGCACGTTACTTCTATATCAATCCAATCTGAACATTGACGCGTGTCTCTCAATTATTCCACAGGGCACAGCTCAACTGATGATCCAGAGATGCAAATAAACCAAACTGTTATCCAAATTTCACGCAAAAAAAACGACACAAACGCCAGCCAAGAAGAAGACAAAGAGCAGACACGGGGGGATCAACAGTAAAACCTTATCTGCAGCCAATATCCAATACCAGAACCCTCCAGGAACGTCCAATACCTGCCGATTCGCACCGTTTTGTGCGTATTTTGGCAGTTTTTATTGACCCGGAAAAGGTCAAAAGTTCGCCAATTTTCATCAATTTTTTCTTTCCGCGAAAACATCAACAAAGCATGTGATGGTTACGTACAGAGCTACGATAATACCGGCTTGGGCATGTCGTCTCTTTGGCTTCTATATGCTCATATATAGTTAATATACGCTTATGTATAGGGTCGAAAATCTGCCTGTGATAATTCCTACCAGGTGGATACTTCCTGTTCGAATTCGTTGATGCTCTTCACCAGGCTGTCGTGGTCTATAATGATGTATGATGCGATGAGGCCCTTCTTGGACTCGCCATCGAAGTGCACTTTGGCGTGCTTCTCGAAGAACCTGTCCTCCTCGTGGAAGTAGTCTACCTCGCTCTTGCCCCTGACTCTCTTCTTCGACCTGGCGCTGGCGTCTCCTTCTGCCTCGTCCATATCGAAGTTGACCTCGTACTTCCTGCTCACTATCACGTAGAAGTCGAACGGTTTGCCCTCGTTTGCTGCTGCCGCGTCCTCCATGGTGATGCGGTACAGCGGCGTGACTACCTCTGGTGGCATGTTGATCAGCCTCTCGCTCATCACCAGCGCACAGCTCTTGTTGCCCGTGTTGTCCAGCGTCTGCAGGAAAGTCTCAATCCTAGTGTCCAGCTTCCGCAAGTACTTCGCATAGTCGCTGTCCTTGTTCTCCTTGTAGTTGATGAAGGACAGGAAACAGTACGGGTCAGACTCCTTACCGTCCGTCTTGATGGTAGTGGTTGGCGAGGAAAGTATCAGATCAGACAGCGCACTCAGCTGAACACGGTTGCTCTCCTGCGGACCCAACAACTGGCGGATCAAGTGCTTCACCGCATGAAAGTCTACATCGGGGTTCCCATCAAAGAAATCAAAGTCTATGTTCACTATCTCTTGCTCCTCATCCCCAGCATTCTCCTCCTCAGAGTCCGTGCTGCTGATATCAATCTCAGACTCCTCGTCCTCGTTAACAGGATCGTTCCTACGCTTCCTGTTGCCCAGTTCACTCAGTTTAATAGCCTGCACCATCTCTCAATACCTTGCCACTACTGAACTAAACTCATACCTTCTCCCTTGCTCCCCCCACACCATCAGCCATCCACAAACTTGTACTTCCATCTTCTCGATGCTCATCGCCAAAATTTTTCAATTCGCAATTCGAAGTGAAGTTGCTGAAACGGTGCTGGAGCTGCAAAACAGGCGAGTTACAATTTGACTCTTATATATTACGTACTTGCTATTTACGACACACTCTACTTCTCACCGATTCTCTCTATTGTTACAATACCAGCGCTGATGGAGAAGCTGTAGAACCTGCCGCACTCCGTGGACTCGTTCCACTTGGTAGCGGTGATGGCCACCTGTGGGGCGTCCAGCTCGATGGTGCTAATCTCCCCGCCGCCGGCTTTCTCCACCTCGTAGTTAGGATCCAGGCGGTACTGGTCCGCAGAAGGGTTGTAGTCCCACTTCCACAACCGTAGAGTCCGCCCGACGCTGGCGACGTTCTTAACACCCGTCAGCAACCGCCTCACGGCGTTTGTGATGTACAGTCCGCCGGAGCTGAGCCCACTGAGCAACATGGGGTGTAGTGTCGACGCCGACAGTGCTGTCACTGTGGTGGGCATGGACCCCATTGAGTGCTGTGCGAACGAGGCACGCGGTGGGACCGCACGAACGATGTTGGCACCGTCTGTGCAGAAGAAACTATACAGCTTCGGCATGTATACTATCGGGAACTGGTTACCACCACGATACCTACTCGTCTTCACTTTAGAGGTGTGTATGCTGGCAGGGTCAAATATGTAGAAATACCCGTCTAGCGAAACCGCACCGATGGTGCTAGCTTCAAACTCCGAGTGCGCTGTGACTATGGTCGATATGTAGGTGGAGCATACTTGCAAATAATACGAGGGCCTTTGCAACGCCTGTGTATCGCAAAGGTCAAACTCCGCAACGTAACCGTTTTGGAACCCACATATAACTCGGCTCACGCTAACAAAATCAAACGTCGTCACACAGTTGCCCTTAACCCCCAGTGCAATATTTGTGGCTTGGCAAAGAACAGGCTCCTCACTAGCTGTTGTAGGGATATTCAAGGACCTCACTGTACCCTCTTGACAAGCAAAGAATAAGGCGCCAATCGTGTCTTCAGTCTGATCAAGAGCCTCGTGCCACTTCAAATCCCATACTTCTCCATACGGATGTAAGATATCATGTATTTTCTCAAGCGAGAGAGTGTGCGGATCAAATCTAAACACCTGCAAGCACGCAATATGCTCTTCTTTACCAAACATCCGCAAATGCTTATCATCTGGCTCCTGGCCGTACTGAGAAAGTGCCAACACTAGGTACTGAACCTGCTCGTCGCCTCTCTTGGTGGTGTGCCAGGCCATGTCGGTGACAAAAGCCCCAGCGTTGTATACTAGCCCGTAGCGTTGATAAGTAGGGAGCACAGGGAGTTCTGCTTTCTGACCTGCAGATAGAGAGATACCAGTTTCTCCAATTTGACAATCAATGGGCTCTGCTCTCACTTTAAAGAGGGCATTGTACTCTTTCTCTGAAACAGCACCAAACTGTGCTGGGTGTGCATCCATGGATGCCCAAATATGTGCAATATCGTCCTGTAAATCTCTACCAGCGTTTGGCAACTCGCTGCTGTGCTTTGATTCAAACCAGAAAGGCGATGTGGGCTCAATGGTTTCCTGTCTTACGTTGAACAAATCGTTCTCGAAGCATTCCTTGACAATGGCCAGCTTCAACAGCTTGGCCCGATCCAGGCCGTAGATCCTCTCGATCTTGTCCCTGGCGGAGGACAGGTCCTTCAAAGTCCTGATGATCCTGCCTTTCTGCAGCAGCGTAGACGCGATGCCTCTCTTTTTCGATAAAATCCTCACTTTCTTCTGTTTCTTGGCCCTGGGCTGAAACTCAACGTCAATTGCATCGTCTCCATCTACATAGTCGTCGCCATCATCGCCATCGTCGCCGTCGTCACCGTCGTCTTCCTGGTGCACGTACTCCTCGTCGCCGTCATCGTCTTTAAGCTTGGCGTCTATCACAGCGTCGTCAACCGCAGCAGCGCCAGCGGCGCCAGCAGCAGCAGCATCGTCAATTGGCGTCACTGCAGCCGCTTCCACAACCTTCCGTGGCCTCCCACGCCTCCTCAACTTACGCCCGGCACCTTCATCCTTGGCAGTGCCCTTACCCTTGGCAGTGCTGGCGTTGGCGACCGCACCTTCCATGCTCTTCAGCGCCGCCACAGCTATACTCTCGCTGGCCGTCTCATCAATGGCATGTTTGCGAGGCCTGCCTCTGCCCCTCTTCTTGTCCATGGTCCCTTGTCCTGTCTGGGCTGTAGTGGTCGATGGCTGTTTTGCCAGCTTTTTTGTTTTTAAAAGCAAAAGCTGGTGGTGAATGGCAGATGGTAATGGGAGCTCGCTGAGAGCTGGGAGGTGAGAGCTCGCTGAGGGTGAATACGATGGATTTCAGCGACGAGGACTCTGACGAGTTCTTCATGGGGACTTCCGAGGACGTGGAGGAGCGGTTGCAGCAGGCGATGGCCTCGCGGGCGCCGCAAGCACCGAATGCAGAACCAGCACCAGTACAAGAGCCACATGCAGAAGCAGAAGCAGAACTAGAGCCAGAAGCAGAAGGACCGTCACAGGAGCAAGTGCGAGGGCAGGATGTGGTGGTTATAGAAGGGGACACAGAGGGGAGTGGATCGGAGGGCTCGAGCGACAGCGAAGGCTCGAGCGACAGCGGTGCACAGGACACATACCGCGGAGATAAAGAGTACGAGGTGCGTACGCGGTCTGGGATGAAGCGTGCACGCACGGTGGAGGACGAGAACGACCTGTTCTTCCAGAGCATTGCGAAGCGGAGCCAGAGTCTGCCGGTGCAGGACGGTTCTGGTGCAGTGCGGCAGGACAAGGTGTACTATGTGCAGTTTATATCGCATGTGGACGGCACGAAGGGGAAGTCAGTGCAGGTGAAGGCGCTGGGGAGCCACCCGTTCTCGAAGCTTGTAGCTGCGGCGCTGAGCGGACTCATGCGGGCGCACAGGCTGCCCTCGGTGATGAGGCCGCTGTACCAGCCGGAGAGCGTCGTGAGCTACTGGAACCGGGCGAAAGTGCTGGGGTTCATGACCTGCGATACGCTGCGGGTGCCGCAGCGGTACGGCAGCGACTACCTGGAGATCCAGCTGGTGCCCGTGAAGGAGGAAGCGCAGTACCTGGAGCAAGAAGTATTCGAGGAGCCAGAGCGTGCGCCCACGCCGGAAGAGGACGCCGAAGAGGAGTTTGAACGGGAGCTGCGCGACGCCAAGGAGGTCAGGGCACCCGTGGTGGACCTCGAGTCCGAGGAAGTGCTCCGGGTGGCACTGCAAGGCCAAGACAACAAGAAAGTGTACGTGAACGTGAAGCCCACGACCACGTTCGCCCGCATGATCGAGTACTACCGCACGCAGAAACAGCTGCCGCGAAGCACACAGATAACACTGGCACTCGACGACGAGCCACTAGACCCACACGCCACGGTCAAGTCCCAGGATATAGAGGACGAGGACATGCTGGAGGTAAGATTATCGTAAGTCCCAGCCGCAAAAACACTCCAAAGACTGGGGGCAACCTTATTACCATCACTACCGACGTCCCTCTTAAGCAAATTTCAGGAAGCGAAGAATATAAAGAGAGCTGGGAGAGCTGGGAGAGCTGGGAGAGAGAGCAGAGACACTTTAGCTTTGCCACGAGTGCCATCTACATATACAGCGACAATGGACGAGAAGAACGTTGAAGAGCGGAGGACGCTAGAGGAGGACGACGAGTTTGAGGACTTCCCTGTGGATACGTGGGGGGACAAGGACACAGTGGCCAGCACCAGCGCCACCAATGGCACTAGTGCCACCAATGGCACTAGTGCCACCAACGGCATTGGTGGCACCAGTGGCACCAATGGCAAGCGCAACATCATATGGGAGGAGAACTGGGACGACGTGGAGGCAGACGACGACTTCACACAGGAGCTGCGGGCAGAGCTGCAGAAGTAATAGGCCCCAAAAAATGCTGCAACTGCGGAGCGAAAAGAGAGTCGGTGCTACGGTAGCACTACGCCTATGAGACAGCCACTAGGATATATAATACACCAATAGCCACGCAATATAGCTGTATGTATCGAATAATATGAGTATTGCTCTTTAAGAAATGGAGTTTACCCGGTTTGCCACAACCCCTTCAAGCTGGAAAAAGTATAAAAAGGCGGGAGTTTTGGGCGAGTGGATAGCCCATTCCCTTGGAAGGTCCTTGGAAGGAGAAGTAGCAGACGGTAAGTAACAGGACGGGGAATTGGACACGCTGAGATGAGTACTTTAGAGGAATTGGATGTTGAAGACGGGCTGGACCAGGAGATTCTGGGGCTTTCGGCGCAGGAGCTGCAGACGAGGAGCAAGCTGCTGGACAACGAGATCCGTATCTTCCGGTCTGAGTTGCAGCGGTTGTCGCACGAGAACAATGTGATGCTGGAGAAGATCAAGGACAACAAGGAGAAGATCAAGAACAACCGGAAGCTGCCATACCTGGTGGCGAATATCGTTGAGGTCATGGACATGGATGAGATTGAGGACAAGGAGAACAGCGAGTCTGCGACGCAAGGTGGCAATGTTAACCTGGACAACACGGCCAACGGGAAGGCCGCTGTGATAAAGACCTCCTCGAGGCAGACGGTGTTCCTGCCCATGGTTGGCCTGGTAGACCCCGACAAGCTGAAACCGAACGATCTTGTGGGTGTGAACAAGGACTCGTACTTGATCCTGGACACGCTGCCTTCGGAGTTCGACTCGCGTGTGAAGGCCATGGAGGTCGACGAGAAGCCCACGGAGACTTACTCTGACGTCGGTGGTCTGGACAAGCAGATCGAGGAGCTGGTAGAGGCCATCGTGCTGCCAATGAAGCGTGCCGACAAATTCAAAGAACTGGGTATAAGGGCACCAAAGGGTGCGCTGATGTACGGTCCACCAGGTACCGGTAAGACCTTGTTAGCCCGTGCCTGTGCGGCTCAGACAAATGCCACTTTCTTGAAACTGGCCGCCCCACAGCTGGTGCAGATGTTCATCGGTGAAGGTGCAAAATTAGTCCGTGACGCGTTCGCCCTGGCAAAGGAGAAGGCGCCAGCTATCATCTTTATCGATGAACTGGACGCCATCGGTACAAAACGTTTCGATTCTGAAAAGTCGGGTGATAGAGAAGTGCAAAGAACTATGTTGGAGCTTTTGAACCAGCTGGATGGTTTCAGTTCGGATGACCGTGTCAAAGTGCTAGCAGCCACAAACAGAGTAGACGTGTTGGATCCAGCGCTGCTGAGATCCGGAAGACTGGATAGAAAGATCGAATTCCCATTACCAACAGAGGACTCAAGAGCCCAAATTCTACAGATCCATTCCAGAAAAATGACTACAGATGATGACATCAACTGGCAAGAACTAGCAAGATCTACAGACGAATTCAACGGTGCTCAACTGAAAGCTGTCACCGTCGAAGCCGGTATGCTAGCATTAAGAAATGGTCAATCATCGGTGAAACATGAAGACTTTGTAGAGGCAATTGGTGAAGTTCAAGCTAGAAAATCAAAGTCTGTTTCCTTCTATGCCTAGTGCATCAAAAATATTTGTCTATAGGAAGTAATCAGAAGCTTAAAATAAGGTCGATAAAATGACAACTTTCTTCATTGCATGTGATATAATTAGTAATAGTTATATTTCAAAATTAAATAAATATACACCTCTGTATCTATAATAATGATAGTAAACTCACACAGATATGGATCTAGCTTATCAATAACTGCTTAAATAGAATGCTTTCAATCAAGAACAAATATACGACCATCAGGCCCAGAGCATATTACTTTACTTGTTTCCTTGGGATGCCAACTAACCTGAGTGATAGGTGACTTAGTAGGCAGTTTTAGGTCACAAAGTTTCCTATTTGTATTCCAATCCCAGAGAAACAATTGACCTCTGGCATCACCTGAGCACAAAAATCTTCCATCCGGTGAGAATGTCAGTCCAATACCGTATCCAGCGGAATTGTGACCTTTGAACTTCTTATTTGGGTGCATTTTATACTTTGGCTTCATGCTATAAGAGTAAATTACGCTATCCATACTTTGCGTTGAGAAGTAATTGTGTTCTGGATGAATGCCAATATATGGCATAGAATGCTGGGTGGTATCACTGATCTGTTTAATCGGAATATTAACTTGGTTGTTCCATATACGCAACGTCTTATCTTCGGAGGAAGAAATAAACTTAGAACCATCAGGAAAATACTTTATTGCCAATATGCTGCTTAAGTGGTGGTCATAAACCTGCACCAATCCGTCCTTTTCTGATACCCTGGTATCGTAATGCTTAATCTTACTGCTAGATAAGCCGACAACAAACTCATTTCCACTCGTCGGTCTGAATTCGGCACTATTCGGTGTAGAGTATGTATTCAATCGTTTGGTCACTTTACCAGTCTCAGTATCCCAGATTTTGACCTGTTGGTCATATGAACCACTCAAGAATTGTGAGGAGTCGCTAGTGAAGTCCAAAGTCTTGATAGGCTTGGAATGGCCTACAAAATCCCGAAGACATTTCCGATCATGGTAAAAATCCCACAACTTAACAGTATTATCGTTTCCTCCCGATAAAATGAGATGTCCAGTACCAGGTAGTAGCCTTAACGATGTAGTACCATTATGATGCCCTTTGTAACGATAAATCACCTTCTTTGGCAAATAGCATTTAAATTGTGTGCGTTTGAAATCCACATCTACATCCGCAGGTGGGTGAAGGTAAGACCTACCTTGATAGTCACGCTCCTTCCTACCATAGAAAGTAGACTTTTCATTCAGCAATTTTGTAGGGCCGTTAGCAGTTTCTTGGTCGTGGTCGCTATCAAAAAGGTCGTGCGCCCCACCATCATCTATATCCTGTACCGTCTTCTGGTCCACTTCAACATCCCATGAACCCCACGGTCCATCACCTTTCCTCTGCTTACGTCTGCGTTTCAACTCAGCTTTTGAGAACTTGAACTTTCTCTTTCCATTTTTGTCGAAACTTTCCTCAGCTACCGGCTTAGCCACTACTTCTTGATCCGACAACTCATCAGAACTATCACTATAATGCGCTAATAAATCCATTCCTTTGCCATAGTCATGTATACTGCTCAAATGCAATATTGTTGAGCTCACTGTTATTAATGCTCATCGCATTTTTATTTTGCCAAATTTTTCAGTTTTGTGAAAAAAGTTCCTTTAAGTAAACATAATAGTAGTCAGCATGGATTGCTGATATTGACCCTCATATAGTTTAGACATTGGTGAGAACTACGTTGATTATAGCATAACTGACTTGTGAACTGTACGACTAGTCGAAACTTGCGATGAGACTGAATAAAATCTCTTTTCCAAAGGTATGAATCACATTATTTTTTTTAGGTGCTAGTGGTGGTCTAAACGTATTGATTGGTAAACTACATATTGCCAATATACAATAAAGGCCTGAATTTTTAAAGCTTTCAAAAAAATACTAACATAATTATGTGCAAGACAGATTCCCTTTGTTGGGATACTCTATTAATGTATGTACATTGGTAATAGTCGTTCTTTGGATTTCTACCACTTTACCTTGGTGTTGAGATTGTGCTTGGTATCACAATATTGAATAAATGCAGTGGTGCGTATGGTATTCTTGCTCTATTTACGGGGCATCCGCTGGATTACATGCAGTGGATCTCGTACCTGTGGTCGGTGTTTACCTTAATAGTGTTTTCGCAGGGCTTGTTCATGATCCACAAGCCAAAACTTATAGTATTTTCCCAGATTTTGGTTTACTTCACCGCAGACACTGTGCTGACCTGTTTCTTTACACTATGGTTCTCTGCCCAGTGGTTCCAAAGCGCTAACGAGGAGAAACACGAAACGTCTGCTCCTGTTGGTGTCAGCCAGAATTACAGGAGAAGCACCGACCTTGCGAGCCAAGGTGCCTCGGAAAGGTATGAGTACACTGTCACAATGCTGTTCACACTGGTGACGTTGATGTTCCGTATGTACTTCAACTTCATCCTGGCATCCTTTGTCCAGGAACTACTGCGCCATCCAAAATACATGG
This sequence comes from Nakaseomyces glabratus, assembly GCF_010111755.1. Taxonomy (NCBI): domain Eukaryota; kingdom Fungi; phylum Ascomycota; class Saccharomycetes; order Saccharomycetales; family Saccharomycetaceae; genus Nakaseomyces; species Nakaseomyces glabratus. The sequence goes on from NC_088951.1 coordinate 310,910, forward strand.
TTGACCAGGACGATGTCGAACAGGACCTCAAGAACAAGTCTGCAATTAAGAGATGGTGGATAAAATCCCAGAAATTTTGCTACAAACTGTGCAGACATACTCTCCAGTAAATTAATCAACCAGGAAATCAGTACAAGATTCATTAGGCCTTCAAGAAATCCCATTGGCACTCATGAAAGCAATATACCACATTAATGACCTTATAAATTTTTTTTATTGTAGTATAGTAAAAAGTCATATTATATATATATATTTGAAACCCATTGGCCCTGGTACGATAGCCAAGGCTCTCAACTACATTACTCATAGACATTGCAACAACATATACACAATGAGAGGAACTGTACAATATCAATCAATGCTGTTCCAATGGCTAATTAGAGAACAATGGAAAGCTTCAGCATTTGAAAATGAAAATGACGTCATAATTAAAATTACGCAAATAGAGTTGCATAATGCAGCGAGCTAGTCTGCTGACAGCTGGGGCAAACCATATATAAGGAGAGGATGCACCCAAGAAATGCTCAATTGCACTTCCAATTACTTTTAGAATAAAATCCCAACGCTGACATATTACTAGTATCACAACATGTCTCTGAAGAACTCTACTGCCACTTTGAAGCTAAACACCGGTGCTGAAATCCCAGTTGTCGGACTGGGTACCTGGAGGTCTGCTGCCAACGATGGTTACGATTCTGTTCTAGCTGCCTTGAAGCTGGGTTACAGACATATCGATGCTGCTGCCATCTATGGTAACGAGGACCAAGTTGGGAGAGCCATTAAGGACTCTGGTGTGCCAAGACAAGAAATATTTATCACAACGAAACTATGGGGTACCGAACATAGAAACCCAGCCAAAGCTCTGGACTCCTCTTTGAAAAGGCTGGGGTTGGACTATGTTGATTTGTATTTGATGCATTGGCCGGTTGCTCTTAAGGCCCATGGCTCTGAGGAGAAGGACTTGCTCAACATTCCAAAAAAACCAGATGGCAAGACTGATATTGACATCGAGGATTGGGATTTCATCAAGACTTGGGAATTAATGCAGGAGCTACCAAAAACTGGTAAAACCAAGGCAATTGGTGTCTCCAACTTTTCTATAAATAATCTGAAGGCGTTGAAAAACTCTCCAAAGTTCAACACTGTTCCAGCCGCTAACCAGGTTGAAATTCATCCATTATTTCCACAAACCGAATTGATCGAATACTGTAAGAGTGAAAATATCCTGATTGAAGCCTACTCTCCATTTGGTAGTGCAGATGCCCCAGTTTTAAAGGAACCAGAATTACACAAACTTGCTGAGAAATACAATATTAGCACTGCCCAACTAATCATCAGCTGGAGTGTACAAAGGGGTTACGTTGTTCTTCCAAAATCTGTGCATGCAGAGAGAATTGAAGCCAACTTGAAGGTATTAACCCTGAAGGATGAAGACATGGAAACCATTACCAACTTGTCCAAAGTCAAAGGTGAAAAGAGATTGGTACAACTGGACTGGTCACCTTTCCCTACATTTGAATAGAAACTCTATCCTGACAACATAATTTGTTCAATATATATACCGGCTATACATACTATTAGTAGATTTAAAAAATGCTATCATGCTGTATTTAACGATGCCTGGAAAACTTGAAAGTAGGTTCGTCATCATCATCATCATCATCATCATCTTCATTTGTGAAGCCCTTTACAACCGACCTGACTCTGTTACCTCCATTGGTAACAGAAACTTTCCCTCTATTTCTTTTATTACGTACTGGAGTGGTACTACCAGGGCCATCGTTCATTGTGTCCTCATGATCTTGAAGCTGTTGTGGCGGTTCAGTGGTATCAGCTTTATTTAGAAGATGTCCAACGTCTTGAGAGTCCTCAAAATCATCATCAACTACAAACAGTTGTTGGTTACTGTTATTAATCTCATTTGCAGAATTATTATTGCCATTACCAATAGCTGTACGAGTAAAGGAAAACGAGTTCTCATTTTCATCTCCTATTTCAGGTAAAATTTGATGCACAAACGAATTGGATTTATTAGCCTGAGGTGCAGTATTAATCTCATCAACAAAATCATTTTGATCGTGATGTGAGTTGTAATAATCCACAGGTACATTCTTAGTTTGCAAGAATTCCCTCGTAAGAATCTCACCACTGCCGCGTATATGCCTTGACATTGACTCAATACTGCTTTGCTCGCTCTTATATTTAGGACAAATTTTCACAAATTTTTTGAAGTTTTTTCTATTTTTCCATTGCTGTTGTGTAGTATTGTTTGCAGAGATATCCGATTTAGTCCTTATCAAATCTGCTACTGGCTCGACGAGTACTAAGTCATTAAGTTTATTGATAGCTTCTTCCGTTAATTCAGAATCCTCAATTTTTACAATAGTAGAACTCAAACGCTTTACTTCCGATTCTTTCGTAGTTTGAACTAATTTAACTATATCAATGTCTCTTTTTTGTAGGGTTCGCTTAGGGTCATTATCTTCCAATGAGTTTAATGTTTGAGATTTCAAGTTTGGACGTTGGGCATCTAAATTCTTCTCCGTTGACATTATACCTCCCGCATTTTTTTTGGATAATTCCGTCTTATTATTACTCTTTTCATATCCCATACTTTGAAGTAAATTGCTTTGAGTAAGAGAATTCTCTACACCGTATAAAGATTTATTACCGTTGTAACTATTATTGTACATTGTATTTTCATGAATGTCCCTCTTCTTCCTATCCGGTAAATGATGCTGATCCTCAACAACCTCATCATTGCCAATTAATTGATCTCTATGACTAATACCTTCTGCTATTGAGCGTTGAACGATCGTTGGCTCTGAATTATCATCAGTTAAAGCATGTTCCATTCGAGTTGTGGATATGGTATGTGATTGTCCAGGTATTTTCTGTTCTCTGGTTGTCGACGCTGAATCCGGAGAAATTTCGGAATCGAGATGTCCATTAACCTTAGATTGGTTATATTCGTTGTTAGTACCAGGCACTGGAGATATTCCGCCAGCAAAAAAGCTCAAGCTATTTAAGGGTTCAACTTTATGCCGACGAACCCTCTTTTTTTTAGTCGACTCAAGACTAGTATCTGTTGGCTGTGATGTATTTGCTAGACTTCTTTTTTGAGGAATAATCGCATTTGTTGTTTCATCCTCTAAATCATAAATTGGCTTACGTTCCATAGACTGATATCTTATTGCATTTCGGTAGAGGTCACCAGACTCGATAAACTTATATATATCATCAGAATGAATCTGTAAAGTGTCTTCAGGCAAGTATTTTATTTTCTCATTCGATATCACAATGGGTATTTCATCAGCTTGTTTTGAACTTATCAATCTTAATAAATCATCATTCTTATGTATCGAATCATGAATTTCAACTGACAGTTTCAGCAGAAAAGGCTTCAAATAACTTATAATAAACCAATCGATTTTGTACAACAGAAAAAAAAACTTTCCTCTAATCCCACCAAATTGTGATAGCAAACCCTCCAAGTCCAAGTTCCTATGGTATGATGATTGCATTGATCGCCATTCAGCGTCAAAGTTATCATGGTCATTTACTAATTTGTTACAGATCTCAGTTAATAGACCGCTAGAATATATGTTAATATCATTACAGGCAGCAAATAGTTCTCTATAACCAAAATCACCCACTGTAATCAGGCTCGTAGAATTGACATTAGCATTATCTACACTTATTTGAATGCCCAATGTTTCTAAAGTCTCTCTAAACTGGCTGAGTGAATTCGGTATGTCAAATAATTCATCTATTCTGGATAATATAATTTTCACAGGTGCTACACCCAAAAGCATTTCTATTTGGGTTTCATCTGCCGAGTATGTTATTAATTCATTAGATCCTAGGTACTTTTCCGAGCTCTTTGTAAGCTTACCAGTATTCGTCAGCTCTATACAATTTTTAGAACTGGACCACTTCAATGAAACATGCTGTCGCGATATACTCTTGTCATTCTTGATCACTAGATTATTCTTGCTCGATCTCCCGATAGTGTATTGAACATTTTGACGGATACAACATGAAACTTTCTTAACTTCCCCGGTTTCTTCAACATAAGAGTACCGAAGCACCCACATCCTGACCTTAATGCTCCACTCAAGTGTTGCTTCCAAGTGCTGCTTCCAAGTATTTTGGTATCAGAGGATAACTGCCTCTGCGTCTTTAAATCAATAATTAATACTTTCCCTTGAATTTGCTCTTTCTACATGACTTTTTCTCGATGAGCTTATAAAGCCGATGAGATGAATAGTGCGATGAGGTCCGGGGATTGTTTTGTCGAAAGACATGTTATAAAGATAAGTTATACTTCTATTACGAGATATTATTAGAAGTCAGTTATGCTCTACAACAGTTAAAATCACCATGTATTAACAACAACAGCAAGTTGTAATGAATGTAATTATGCTACTATTAAAGAATATTTACAAACCTATGCAATATGAATCAACTCAAACTAATTTGGGTTTTGTCTATGTTCTATCCTAATATTACAGTTATTGTCTACTTTGATACTGAATAATTGAGGCTCATCTCTACCAAATTTATCTAGCAAGGATGCTATAGTTGTTGTTAATGTATTAATTAAACTTCTATACCATACCACAGAAATGGCAGGATCGTAATTCAGTTCGCTGTCACACCTGGGTAGACTTTTACTGATTAATTTGTTGTATAACAGATTTCTATTGTAGCATCGAACATCCTGCAAACACCCACTTTCGGTATCTCTAACACCAATTACTATGTCAGTTGTAGGTATTACTCCAGTTTGAATCCATGATTTTAACAATTTCCTCCTATGATTTGGGTTCCCAAAGTTGTATTTGGCGTAGCACTTAAGTTCGGTATAGTGTGAAGTAATTGGGTTGTACGCATCAATTTCACACCTCATTAACAACCTAGTATTTGCTATTTCATTTTCGACTATCAGAAACGTAGGATTCCTTTCCTCATCGTTAGCAGATTCAGTTAATATATCTTCTAGTGCAAAGCCAGAAAAGCAGATCTTCTTCAGGATTGGGTTATCTGTGTTAACGCCCACTTTATCATTTGTGTTATCAGCAGGATCCTGAGATATTTCCAGCAAATTACCAGGTGTGTATGCACACAGCAAATTTACATTTGTAAACTGCCTTGAAAAAGGGAGAATTGCCAAATCAATCATATGATGTCTTGCTGTAACTATAACAAAATCTCGGTCTTCTCCATATTTTTGGCCGTGACTATTTTCATATTGATCTAAATATGTGGAACATGCCTCAGTAGTATCCAGCTCCTTAGCTGTCATTGGAGAGTATTTATCATGATTTTCATACAGTGATATACCCAGAAATGGCCTAACTAACTGAGTTTTCTCTGCAGGTGTTGACTTTGCTATATGAGCTATGGGATCTTTTAATTGTGGAAACAAATCCATTCTATTCATTTCGTAAAGTTTGTGATCATGGAATATTCCTAAAGTTTTAGCAGAATCATAAAATTGAGGCATATTCTTATGATGCGACGTCTTCAAACGCTGTTTATTACCTCTTATGACTACAGTATGGTCATCTCTCGCTCTAGAGTTTCCATGCTTCTTCTTCTTCCCTTTCCGTTGCCCTTTAACCCTCCTCTTGTCATTTGAGAGACTTAAAGCTTCCAATTGATTCACGACTTCCTCCATCCATCAAAATAGTATAACAACATGGGGCTTCTAGACCCTGTTACTAATTATATTTACATGTTGCTATAAATTGAAGCATTAACTATGATTTGCTAATATAAGCAGATCTCGCATCGGAAGAACCGCAATCGAATTTTCCGAAAAACCTTGAATAACTGACAAACTGTGAAACAAACAATATAAGGGGAATTGAGTGTAATAGGCCATTTGAATCATTAAGTTTGCTTGGTTGCTTTTCAAATTGTGTCTTAGGATCTTTAGTTATAGCCCAGAGAGTAGCATATTTAACTTATAACAAAAAATAACTGGAGAAAGAAATGGTTGAGTGGTGTGTTATTGTTTATGATAAGCCAGGCTCTGACAGAAGCACTTGCAGGCCACAACATCTTGCAGGTATTCCACCGTTAGTGGAAGCTGGCAAATTGGTTTGTGCGGGCGCTATCTACAACGAACCTGCACAAGCAGGTGGAGAACGCACTTTTGCAGGGTCTCATTTGCAAATTGTTGCCGATACCAAGGAGGAAGCCCTTGAATTGGTTCATAACGATGTATTTGCCAAGAACGGTATTTGGGACTTGGAAAACATTATCATCTATCAATTTGGATGTGCTGTTCGTCAACCAAAGGCCTAAATTTAGTTTCCTTTACCTGATCTGAGATTGCTAGGGAAGGTTTAGTGAAGAGGTAAGAGCTGAATTAGTGCTGGCGTTATTTCAGAGAATGTTATATACTCCACTCAGAGATCAAATAGGATCTGATGAGGCAGTTGAATGATATTTTGAAATTAAAACAGAGATTATCCATATTTTTGTGTCAAATTCAATGACCGTTCATTGATGTTGACTGCATATCAATTTTGGAATACTTTGTGCTGGCTAACCGACTGAGCAGTACCTAAAATCTAGTATATACCAGATGTAAATACTACAAACAAAAAAGATATATTCATTTTATCTGTGTCTTCCGTAAAACCCATTTATTATTCCTCAGGTGATGCACATCGGTCATCGCAAAAGATTGGGCACCTTTATAGTTATTTTGATTACGAGTCTAATTTTACAAATGAGTCTACATTACAAGATATTTCAGAAATTAAAAAGGAGAAGTCAATCTGATGACTACAGGATGCCTGAGTCAGATGTTTTGAGCAATACGAGTTATATAGCTGGCCTATATTACTCAAATTGGTCACCCTACGAGCCGAGATTACATTTCCCACATGATATAGACTTCGAGAAAGTGTCACATATATATTATGCATTTCTGTTGATAGATCCTGAGACAGGTAATTTAACTAGCAGTGATGAATGGTCGGATACACAGTTGAACCTTGCAAAGCAATGTCGAGAGTACATGTTCAAGAGGTTCACCGGAGATGAGCTGAAAGCTGTAACAAATATACGAGCACCACCTGGCTGTATCGGTGAACTAAACTATTTAAGATATATCTACAGTAAAATCAAGAAACGGAATGTAAAACTCATCATGTCAGTTGGAGGATGGTCTAATAGAGAATCCTTTCCTATAATGGTTCGAGATGAACTGAAGTTTAAGAACTTTATTAACTCATGTATCGAGACAATGGTGTACTATGGATTTGATGGAATTGACCTGGATTGGGAATTCCCAGAAGATGATAGCTATGAACCAGACGCATACTTGAGAATGGCTAGAGAGTTAAAATTACAGCTACAAAAACTAGAAGCAAATATATTAGGTGATCACAGCAATAAAACGTTTCAGCTTTCAATGGCTACACCAGCGTTTAAAGACAAACTCTCGATTCTTCCAATACACAAGCTTGACAAATATATTGATCTTTGGAATTTGATGACTTATGACTATTATGGTGAATGGTCCGAAAGAACTGGATTACATGCCAATTTATATAACGAAAAAGGCAAGCTTTTACATTTACATCGTCATGACGAGGATGCTGGATTGAGTGGAGATGCTGCCATTAATTATATGGTCAATCGGTGCAAAATTGACCCTAGAAAAGTTATATTAGGTATGGCTGCGTATGGTAGGGGCTTCACTAATGTAGATATGAAGTCAACCAACCCTCATAATCCATATGGATTGAAGTTTAGTGGCGTTGGTGGTGCATCTGAAGGAGAGCCGGGTATGTGGCTATATAATCAATTACCAATTCCAGGCTCAAATGAGAAGTATGATTACAGACATGTTGGCGCCTATTGCTATGATGATAGGACACATACTTTAGTAGGATACGATAATCCAACCTCAGTAATCGAGAAGGCAAACTATATCATGAGTAACTCATTAGGTGGAGCCTTTTGGTGGGAATCTTGCGGAGATACACATAAAAATCCAAAAAGATCACTGTTAAATACATACATTAGAGTTATACGAAATGTCAAAAATAACAAAGAGACTATTTACTCAACCACTAAGTTGCATGACTATTATTTGGAAAATTATGATACTAATGGATTTCTCACTGGTTTTATTAAAGATATTATACAAGAAAGTTGAAACTAATTATATATTCATAGCAGTCCTAAATTTTCATTTCTACGATTCATATGTTGACAACATTATATTATTAGACATTAATGATGGCCTGTTTGTTTCATGATGAATAACTAGATCGCAATTGCTAAAGAATAAAAGTATTTAAATGCTTCTATAATAACCATAGCCGAAAAAAATTAAAAATGATCTGGTCAATTATTCCTTTTAGCATGTAGAACAATTACTATCTAAGTAAATTAGGACTCTGGTGTGTTATATGTTATTCTTTCAAACATTATGCTAAACTTTTGATTTATTTATAAAATATTGTCTTCATATCAGCTAATTCAATGACAAGAAAATAATCTATAATAGCATGTCCATTCTAGAGAAAACTTCAAATACACCAGCAATAACTTCAAGTTTTAAATCACTTCCTGGATTCGACTCTAATTCTTCTTGTAATTCCTTGTTCAAGTTAACGGAGATCCCATCTTTGGATTCTTTCTGCAAGTCAAATGGATATTGTGAAAATTGTGCCAGAATTTCTTCTGCTCGTGTGATGGCTTTATCTCTCTTGTCGTATTCTAGTGAACTTATGACATTTTCCAATACGTTAGCCCCATATGCACCCGCTATCAAGGATACTGTTCTGATCAATTTAAAATTGGTAGATTCCGGAAAATAGCTGTTGTATGAAATTTCCATATTTCTGGAGACTAAGACGGATAGTATTCTGCGCTTAATGGCTTCTTTACAACTCGAATCTGAAACTGGGTGTGTAGCCATATCAAACAAAAAGAAATTCTTCATTTCCGTCCTTAATACACCTTTATCTACCAGTCCCTTGGCCAATCTCTCTCTAACTTGTTTCAATTGATAGTTTATCTTCAACAGGTTCCAAGTCTCACCACTTAGCAAGTCAATCCAGTTTGCAATAGACAAAGGTTCGTCGTTCACCATCAATTGTAAAGTCTCATCCAGCAAAACTTCACCTGTCTTACTGCTGTCTATCACCTCGATAAGTCTTTCAGATATATCAAATCTCATTCTGGCCGGAGCATCCAAAATCCGAATCTTATTTCTCAAGGCCAATTCGATCAGGATACAGCCACGAAGCGCATAAGATATACTGTCGTTCCAAAAGGACAAGTAACCCTCACGATCTCTGAGACCCATCAGTAAAACTTCCTCCATCAATGTCAACGTAGGCTGCTTGGAATCGTTCTGTAGCTTAGACTCCTCCGGGTCATAAGCAATCTTACCACTGCTAGTACCATCATCCTCTCTGTCCTCAATGCCATTGCTAGCATTTTCACTCTTATTCACCCTACGACGCTGTAAAGTGGACATGGTTTATATGTCGTTGTCGTTGTTGTTTTATAAGTAAATTATTTCGGACCTTTACTTGAGAAAGATAGGGCGTTACAGGTCGCAAAAGAAAACAAAAAAAAAGCACAATTCTTCTGTTACCTCAATGGATACTTCGTAATCTTAGCAAAGACAATACACAACCAAACGTATCAAAGTCACAACAAGAGTACCGCTGATTTTATTGCCAAGAAGTCAGTGAGTTTGTACTTCTTAAAAGTTTCAAGGAAACATGGATCGACTTGACTTCGCAACGACTTTCCAAGCCCGTTCTGAGTTAATTATGGCGTATGTAGTGACAACTGATTTCCCTGGAATATAACCCATCCAAAAAGGACTGAAGTTTCTTCGTTAAGACTGTTAGCTAACGGTCCTGTTTGTACTTGATGTTTACATGGAGCAGTTTTAGAAAGGGGATTAGTAAACTGTTTACCTGTCTAGGATAAGTACTCAAGTCAGAACTGGCGTGGTGAGCTGGACATTGAGGGAGTTCTTTGTTGTTTTGAGACAGGATTGATATCAGAAGAAGTTTGTGAAGTGAAGGTATAAGATATTCATAATGGGAGCTAAAGCATCCAAGTTATCGAAGGAGGATCTAACGAGTTTGAAGCAGTCGACATATTTTGACCGCAGGGAGATACAGCAGTGGCACAAGGGATTTCTGCGAGACTGCCCCAATGGGTACTTGACCCGTGATGACTTCATCAGAATATACAAGCAATTTTTCCCATTTGGATCACCAGAGGAGTTTGCTGGTCATTTGTTTTCTGTGTTTGATAAAGACAACAATGGTTATATCGACTTCAAGGAGTTTATAACGGTTTTAAGTACCACCTCCCGTGGAACCTTGGAGGAGAAGCTAGTTTGGGCGTTCCAACTTTACGATTTGAATCATGACGGGTTCATAACATTTGATGAGATGCTAACCATTGTGGCTAGTGTATATAAGATGATGGGGTCAATGGTCAAGCTTGATGAGGATGAAGCGACACCTGAGTTGCGAGTACGAAAAGTGTTCAAAATCATGGACAAAGATGAAGACGGATATATTACACTGGAAGAGTTCAGAGAGGGTTCTAAAGTGGATCCATCGATCATTAGTGCATTAAATATTTACGACGGTCTCGTGTAACAGTTATAGATTAAGAAATATATGAAATAAAACAATTAATAATAAAATGCATGTTTCAAGACTGAGTCATTAAGAAGTGGTTTATTTTCAATAACTAGTTATTGATTTTTCTATCACACACTGTACTAGTATTGATTAGAGCATGTAGTCGTAGGCGGAGAAGAAACTCAGTTAATTTCAATTATAGTCTTGATCTAGGAAACATTTGATATTTGTGTTGTCAGACTTGAAAAGCTGAAGCACTGCTTGACCAATATAGAAGGGAATCTCCTGCGTATCTCTAGATTTTGTAATTGGTTTCATTTCATTTTCTGGTATTAGAAATCTCTTCAGATGAGCATTCTTAAGATCTTTTACGAGGACCCATCGTACTCTGAATGCCGCCCCATATTTGCTGCTGTCGTCCCATAAGGACGTATCTAGACAATCCTGAAGATCAGATGACATCTCTGCTACACCACAAAATCTGCCGGATGCATTGACTGAGAAGAAGAGGAAAATCTTTGCGCCTGCCTTTAGTTCTTTGTATGCCTGTGACAGCTTTCGATTACCGAAATGTGTGGATGACCAAATACTGTTATAAAAAGATTTCTTGATATGATCTAAGCTGATTGATTTTATAACGAAAAATCTACTGAATTCAGGTACATTCACCCAAGCAGGGACAATAGCTAATGACTTTTTCCTTTTAACAGAAGCTTTAAGCTTTGTCGGCTTGTTATAGTACTGATAGTTGGGTTTAGATTCAGTTAAAACATCAACTGTGGGATTTGTTCTAACATTGGTAGTCAAACCTTGTGTTGGTGTAGACAATTTGTAATTTGTTATAAAATCACTGTTGATATCAGCCGAATGTGTTGTATGTGTGACTGGAACAACTTTATAGGCATTATCACGCTGGCGACTTGTATCGCAGATCTGTTGCCTGGGAACGTCTGCGCTTCTCTGTTCATAGTTTTCATATGACATAATTGTATACCTGTGATCCAGATCTGGCAGTCTAAGCACCCGACCACCGTGCAGCAGCCCTTCTAGCTCCTTAAGAGAGTCCTCAATTGTTCTCATGGCAAATTTTTTTTGTGGAGTCTCTGCAGCAATTAGCTTCATGTGGCCGTAACAATAATATAAGAAACAGGAAATTGAAAATAGCCGCCAGTCCCGCCCTTTTATAGTAAGAATATATACCACTATACGTAATGTGCATATGATATATCACTTCTTCTCTACAATGTGCCTCCGCTGAAGCTCATCGCTTCTAGCAGCGCGTGATGAGGCCCAGATAGCAGTTGACAACAACTAATGACTACAGACTTATCAATATCCATGGGTACTGTAATGCATATATGTTAGTTATATCAATCCACACTAATACAGATTATCTGTGTGTAGCTGGGTAAATGGATACCGAGCAATTGGCTAAGTATGTTCTCAGGACTCTTGAGCAGAGCTCAGAGGCAGGGCGTTTAGCGATACCTTCTGAGGGCTCTAAGCTTTTGCTTGCTAGCGCAACTAGTGAACTGATTCGAGATCTTCTTTTGCGGGCAAAAGAACTTGCTTCAGTCGATAACTCTGAGATTTTACCGCATCATCTTGAATCAGCACTAGATGAAATGCTAAAATGATGGCAGTAATCTGTTGGATAATGCTATAGCATGCGAAGTCACATGCTAACCTTTTGTATTTATTTACAAGTATAATATATATATACATATATTTTTAAACCTGATTATTAATAGATTGAACTTTAGTGCAGTTTTATGTGGTCATACTACAAATTCTTCGTTAGTCTTCATTGTGTGCACCATCTTGATAGCTGATTCTGGGTCATCCTTATTCATTACAAACAGACCTTGGAGTTGTGCTGTACTAACTGATGACCCCAAAGACTCAACAGCTTCGACAAATTTCTTGCAGTTATTGACTTCTCCGGGGTAGAACTTCAAGAACATCTTCTCAATTTGGTATGAAGTTGCATTGCCAATAAAAACCTTATAGTCTATACGGCCAGGTCTCATTATGGCTTTATCCAATTTTTCAGGGTGGTTGGTAGTCATGAAAGTAATGGTCTCCTCACTGGAGGTGACACCATCAAGCGCGTTCAAAAGACCACTGAAAGTTACAGCAGAATGGAATCCTTGTTCACCTGTTTGTTCTCTTTTATTAAAAGCGGCATCAATGTCTTCTAATAGTAAGATACTTCTCTCGGGCATATTGTTCATCAAGTGATTCAATCTATCATCAGTTAAATTATTTTCTGATAAGTTCAGTATGCAGATATTGTAGTCGAGTTCACCGGCTAAGGCTTGAATAAAGCTAGTTTTACCAGAGCCAGGTGGACCGTATAATAAGTAACCCCTACGATATGGAATACCTCTATCTGAGTACCATTTACCGTTCTTCATAAAGTCATGAACATCCTCTATGATATCCTCCTTGATACCCTTATCGAGAACTACTGATGGCAGCAGACGTTTCGCCTTTGGTTGACCGAACTTCCTCCACTCAGGTCCAAAAGAAGTGTATATTACTGTCTTACCTGCAGTTGTTTTCAGAGCTATATCTTTGGCTTCATTCAATATGTCTTGAAATAAGTGTCGGTCACGGTACAAGGTGGTCAACGTCACTGTTTCAAAAGGTGTACCATTGGAGATATCCACCATTTTCGCCGATCTTTCTCTCTTGATGCGAATAAATGCACCTTTATATCTAATCCAGTGGTTACCGGGTCCTGGGACTAGACTGAATTTGGTACTCACAGAACCATTGTCGTGTTGTATGTAACTTGTTCTTACGGATAGATGCTTAGAAATTCGCTGTGGGTGCTTGGACATCCACGATAAGAACCATGAGTATGACTTGTCCCTAGACTGGATCTCGAGGTCGACGATCATTTGCTTATATGCTAGTCTACTGGCCTTCACCATCCCGGATTTCGCTAATGCCAGCCCGGTACCAAGAAGCATTAGCCCACCACCAGCAGCAAAATATGGATTGTTCTGCATAGCCGAGTCTATTAAAGACCTGATGGTTCCTTTCTCACCACTTGCCAGGGTGCTTGTCAATTCATTGCCTATCGTGTCAGCGCCCGTTGTGGGGGCATCCGGTGGCAGTGTGCTCTGCCCGTTGCCACTGTTCATCGGTTATAGCGCTTCTCAATTATGCTCGGTGAGATGAAAAGAAATTGTAGATATGTTGGTATACCAGTATTTACTATATACCATAACTGTAACAGCTTTTCGATTTCTGTCAAAGGGACTCATCGCAGTCTTACCTGAAAAAAATCCGCAGCGATGAGCTTCCTAGAAATTTGAAGTCATCTTGAATCATTAATAATCATATAGTTTAGCCATGATTGCAGTCCATATGGTTTGTAGATCATCAGTGTAAGCAATATAAGATGATATTTATAAGGCAGCTCAGTAGCCAGGTTGAAAGGAAATCTGTCTCAGTGGTAGGATCCGGTCCGTCTGGGTTCTACACGGCTTACCATCTATTATCGAAGTCCCCAATCCCCTTGCATGTTACCATATGGGAGAAGTTGCCGGTGCCGTTTGGGCTTAGCAGATATGGTGTGGCGCCAGACCATCCTGAGGTGAAGAATTGTGAGGATACGTTCACTAACTGTGCAGAGCAATATATCAGCGGCGAGATCAATGACAAGAATCCCCTGGGTCATAAGTTTGATTTTATCGGTGGTGTGAAAATAGGTGAGGATGTCCCTTTGAAGACATTGATAGATAATCAGGACGCAGTCATACTGAGCTATGGGTGTGGTGGAGATAAACGGTTAGGTATACCGGGGGAGACAGATACTGCAGGAGTTCTATCAAGCAGAGAATTTGTCAGTTGGTATAACGGACACCCAGATTTTGCCAGTAAAGAGAAACTAAATTCATTTGATTGGTCTCGAGTTAAGAATGTCGCTATCATTGGTAATGGTAATGTGGCACTTGATATATCAAGAGTGCTCTTGAGCAACGGAATCCCAGAGATATGGGACAAGACGGATATCTCTAAGCATGCACTAAACATTTTGAAACATGCTCCGATAGAGACTGTAAAGATGATTGCCAGAAGAGATTTTATCCACTCAAAATTTACCAACAAGGAGTTCAGAGAGCTCTGGGAACTAGAGAAGTATGGTATCAAGGGACACATATCATCTAAATACTTCAGTGAGGACATGTTTGATTTCGAGAAGCATCAGGGTTCACCTCTATATGATCGGGCGTTTAAGAGAAGAGTGGAGATGTGCTCTGAATATTTGAAGCCGTTTGATCAAAGGTTGAAGAAAAACTATAAGAAATTTCCACCTGTGAATCCCATTGGTAAAGAATGGGAGTTGGATTATTTAAAGAGTCCCGTCGAGATCATTAAGGATGATTCCAGTGGGAAGATTAAGGGTTTAAAGCTAACAGAAAATGAAGTCACACAGGATAACAAGGTCATCTCGACTGGGAAGACATTGCAGTACGAAGTTGATTTATTGATTACTTCCTTGGGTTACGGTGGAATACCTTTACAGGATTTCAAAACATTGGACATTGGGTTCCATGATTCTAGAGGCCACATAATAAACAACAACGGCAAAGTTCTGGATAACAAAGGACAAGTCGTGCCACATCTATACACATCTGGATGGATACGGAAGGGCAGTCAAGGTGTGATAGCCAGTACAATGATGGATGCCTTCGAAGTGGGCGACAACGTACTGGCTGATCTATACGCTACCCGTGATACATATAAACATACAGACTTAGCGCAGCTGCTCAGAACGCACAGACACACAACATGGTTCGACTGGCAACGGATCGACAAGCACGAACGCGACGCAGGGTCCGCAGAAGGGAGACCTAGAGCCAAGATAGAGGACAAAGAGGAGATGTTAGAGTATGCTCAATAGAAACCAAAAGGAAGTATTTATTCTGTCCTGTATGTATATCTATTAATATATTAGAATGTGCAGATGCTCATATATAAGCATACATGTGACAAATATCAAGCTACGAACCAATGAGATCAAAGGGAAGGTCACATGTATTCAAACGTATAACACTATATACATTGAGGTTTCAACTTCGAAAGTTTCTGTTTGATTACTGTGAAGGGAGAATAGTAGTGAGAGTAGTAGCGTATTCCATATAGTTTATTCGAAGTGTATTTAAAGGAAATCCTAGAGGTGCGCCATTAGGGTAGGTACAAGATAATTATCAAACTACAAGCAAATACACATATACACACGATAGCGATGATATTCAAGCGTGCTGTGTCTACATTGATTCCACCAAAGGTTGTTTCTGCACAGCAACTGGGGGCCGCTCCAAATGCTAAGCGTATTGCCAATGTTGTGAGTTTCTACAAGAGTCTACCACAGGGACCAGCTACTGCAGCCAACAATGCTGGCTACGGCAGGTTTTTGGGCAAGTACAAGAGCAAGTACTATGATGGCGAGAATGCCAGCGGTAAGCCAATCTGGCACTTGTCCCTAGCGGTTATCACTTTTGGATACTCCCTAGAGTACTTTTTCCACTTGAGACACCACAAGGACCATTAGTGAAGCCTGTTGATACCAAAAGGTCACACCATAAATCAAACTGCACAAATTAACAAATACATTCCTACACAATAAAAAAAAATATAAAAGAGTACATATTTTGTATATATTCTAGGTAATAATAAACAACAAATTCGTTTCCAAAAAGAAGTAATATGAAATATATTGAATTCTATGTATTATACAAGTTTTTTTTTGTGTTATATTCGTTTCGTAAATGTTACATTGGCTAATCACACTCTTTTCCTCTAGGCTTCGCTGATGTACATCACCTGGGTACCTCTCAGAAACACATCGCTGGCGTACTTCTTCAATAGGTTGTTGTTTGGATGCTCGTAGTGCTCACGGGTCTCGCTCAATGCGACGTTCATGAACCCGTCGATGCTCTCCAGCACTCCGCTGTACAGCATACCACTGTACAGCTTCACATGCACGGGCTTGCCGATAATGTTGGACAGAAACTGCGTCGACACACTCTCTTCAGCCATGGCTCGATAAATATATTCTCTGCTTTGCTTACCCTCTCAATTCTGCAACATTCAAAGACTATAGTTGTGCTATATACTGGCTTCTCTTGAAATATTTCAGCGGTGCGGGAATGCCAAAGTAAATTCGTGGCATGTGAGGAGTATAAAAGGCATTCAGCGGGATCTGCGGTTGCGCACAGTCTATTTATATCTACGCCGCATGTTACAAATGTACATATAGCTTGTCTGGAAGCACGCAGATACATATGCGGTGTGGATTACACAAAAAGTGTAGATACCAATTGCTACATACACGGCACATCTTATTTGCTTCACCTCTAGGCACTTTGCTCCAAGTCGAATACAAGCTACTGATACTAGTGAACATTGTACTGTACCACTATACAAGCGCAACGAAACGCTAGGCTAAAAATAAAATGTTGACACATGTCCCCACAAGATAACACATCACACTCCGAGACGCAGTGCGCTCCAGCTCATCCCAACGCAAGATGTGTCCAGGCTGGTCAGTTAGTTGTTGCGGCGCACGGCTCATCTGCTGGTCTGGTGTGGTCAAAGAAATGCTATACTTACTGATCCCGCTTCGCACACTACATGCCCTCTGGTTAGACTATAAATACCAGGCAACCAGACCTACCTCTCATTAGACACCAATCCGGCTGAGAACCCACCACCAGAACTACCCGGTATTACGATGGCTAAACCACCAGATATACATGTTCCGTTGCACGACAATGATTTACGCGGAAGAGGCAGAGAATACTCCGCACACACTCCGTACATCTCGCAGTCACATGATCCCCCTATGCCAGTGCTGCCGGATCATCTGCTGATCCTTAGCCTGTACGGGAAGACAGTGGACGACGTTCTCGATGCCACTCTGACTGTAGATGAGCTCGACAGCCTCGAGCAATGGGATATGCCCAGTGGGGCTAGTGCCTCTGGCAGTGCTTCTGACAGTGCTACAGGGTCTGGTTCAGGGTCTGGCAGTTCCTCGGGGAGTACTTCTGGTAGATCCCAAAGTGACAAGAATGAAGAAGATTCTTATAAGAATCTGTGGTCACCAAGAATGTTCCAACCAGGATTGATCCGCAAGAACGCTAACGACATGGACTTCGACACGCCGGGGCTTGGTATCTCCCACTCTAGAACGCCTAGTGCGTCTCAGAGTCATACAAGTCAGACACATACGAATCAGACGCAAACCCTGGTCCAGACGCCTTCATCAAGCTCAAATTCGCACTCTAGGAAGTCCTCTAACCCCAATCCACAGACACCAATGGCTCGCAAGACTTCCCTGGACGACAAGGATAAGCGGATTGCTAGGTCGCTCTCGAGGAAGTCCAAAGTGTTCCTCGGCAACTTGTCATTCAAGAAGCCCTCCAAGACTACCGAGTCCGATACGCACTCTGGCTGGGGTGTGGCCTCTGCACAGACTACCGAACCTCGGTTGGAGAGTCCTCGACTGGGAGGCGCCACCCCGAATCTGACACCGAAGGCATCCGATAGGAGAGGCAAGAGTGACAGCTTGATCTTTGCGCAGCAAGCGTCTCCTAGAGTTGGTTCTTCCCCTGTGGGCCGACGCAACGGAAGCGTCACAAATACGCCTACAGTTGGTTCCAGGAAAGACAGCATTGGTTTTAGTGCGAACACAACGCCTTCCATCGGTATGGCCTTTAATGTCACTCAGCCGCTGACACTGGAGGAGCCAAGACCGCATGTAGACGTGTTGGGACACAGATCATCCAACAGTCTCGGAAGTGCCAATCTGGGAACCCATAATAGCAGCACAATTGCGGCATCGATGTATAGAACACCGCCTTTGACACATCACGATACCTTCGATAAAGTTACAAGTCCTTCTACAACACTAGGGAACTCTGCAAGTGTTTTATCCAAGAGAACCAACAGCTACACCAACCTAGAGGGCAGGAAAAGGATGGGTTCCGGCGACGCTGCGCTGATGGTTGACAGCAATGGGGTAAACGATGAGCTGTTTGATAGTGAATTAAAACTTAGAAAACTGCGGCTTGAGATCAGAGAACTGACCTTGTCCAAGAAACATCTGGTTGATGAAATCGAGCATTTGACCGTTACCAGGGAAAACTTGTTGCAAGAAGTGGAAAGTCTAAAGCACGATAAAGAGAAGTCCTCGTTGTCATCCTTCGAGATATTCGATTCACATCAAGGTGAGACCAACTCTCAAACCAGCCGAAAAAGCAGTAACAGTGCTAACAAGCTCTTGGCAGAAGTTCGAACCGAACCGAAACCGAAATTCTGGAGGATATTTGGAAGTAACCGGAGCGGTGGGTCAAGTGAAGACTCTTATGTGATTCCATGTGAATCAACACCAGCGCCAAACGTCAGCTTGACTAGTGTCTGTGAAAGAGATGGCACTGAGATCCCATTGGTGATTAAAGTCTGTATCACATATCTAGAGGTCGATGAGGATCTGTTAAAAGCGGAAGGTCTATACAGAAAATCGGCTTCTAATGGACTAGTAGAATCTATTGAAAGAGAGATTGTGAAGCTATGTGACTCTCTCGAGGTGACAGACACAGATGGTATCATTGAGTGTCTGCGAGATACAGAGCTTCTGTCTTTAATGCAAAGAGACGAAAATGCAGTGGCCAGTGTGCTGAAAAGGTATCTACGGAGCTTTTCTGAGCCTGTATTTACATATGAAGTGTACGATCCGCTGATCAATTTGGTTAAGAAAGATGATCTGATCAACACTTTACCCTTGCTAAACGGCAAACCAAAGGACAAGTTTGAAAATGAAGAAGAGGAAGAGAACATGGGTAAATTGTTTAGAACCACCCTGGGTAGTGTTATCCGGATTTTGCAACTACTACCGGAGGCACATTATGAGACATTGAAAGTACTGTGTGGGCATATCTGTCTGGTGAGCCACTACAGTGATACAAACTTGATGAACTTACATAACCTAGCGATCGTGTTCAGTCCCGGTTTGTTACATGATCAACATGGGGACAAAGATTTGTCAGACATGAGGGAACGTTACTACATTGTGGAGTTTATACTTGGACATCGCAAGGAAATATTCGACTAGTTCAAGGAAAAAAAAAAATTCTGAATCTATTTTTAAAACATTGGTCCTAAAATTTATTGTAAATGTCTTTTTCTCATTTTGTTACGAAAATCAGATAAATGTTTCCTCGATTACCATGTCGATAGTTTGGACTTTCACCATGGATCGCAGAGAATGTTGTTTTTCTATTTGATGTTGGTTATAATATAATATGCCTATTCTCTTATTGTTAATACTAATATTACGTTTGTGGCAGTAACCCTGACGTTGTTTTTACTGAGTTTTTTATTTTATTTTATTTTTGGTTCTAAAAACATTTAATGGTTGTTGTAAAAGAACCCTCACTCGCTAAGTTTATATACAGAACGCATTCAATACCCACAATTCTACTAATTTTTTTTTTATTGAACTATTCACATTTATGGTTGTTGTTTTTTTTTGGTCTATACAGTTCTAAGAAAGAAAATATTCAGTTTTGGTATCGTTTATAAGTAAATTAATATGTAGGAATGTAGGAAAACTATTTACATTAGGAATAGTAACACTTTTAGTGTATATCTTTCAGTTCGGGCTGAGAGTACATCTTCAGCCTTCTGTTGCCAACGCGCAGCAGATGCTCTATCGTGGTGAAATCCTTACGAGGCAAGTCCCGGTACTTGCTGAACTCCGCGTGTATAAACTGCAGGAAGTGTGGTTGGTTCTCCACCGGTTTGGTATGAGCTACTCTAACCGCACTTCTGTACAGATGTATAACTTCCCTTTGCAACCCACTCAACTTCCTAGCCATAGTGTTTCTCAGATCAGTGAGGTTGTGAAAGAGTAGCAATATTTACAACTGGTAATAGTTGAAACACATGTAACACTTGTAACACATGTAATATTTTACAACATGTTACAATATTTATAAGTATTACAAATCACTAATGGGATTGAAGTGCATCGCGATGTCCTTGCTAGAGTCTTTTTAAGGGAGACGGGGATCACCGTGGTTTGGGGGAAATGGTTGGAGAAATAGCTGATGTGGTGAAGTGATATCATCAGCTGACCGGAATTTTCATTTTTTGTCAAATTTGTGAAAAGTGATCTGGAGAGTTATCGTACATAATATATGGAATGTGACTGTTCTTCGTTAAATATCTGATATCAATATCCTGTCGTATATGTTGATGCGATGCTATGCTGATTCGATGCCAGGCGATATCTTGGATTAAACCGTTTCGTGAAAATGTATACACCCGTTCCGTGAATTTCCGAGGAACAGTTGGTCAAAGAGAAGGATGTCCCGTGAATTTCCGTGAATGTCCGCGAATTTCCGTGAATTTCCGGTTATCCTTTCCTCTAGCGTAAGAGAATGGTATTTACGTATTGGTGTGGGTACTAGAGAGGTAGATTTGGCAACTGAAAAGGCTACAAAACAATCAGCAACATTCAGTCCCAACTGTCCCCGAACGGCCTCGTCTAAGAAACAAACTTACAGCAAAGAGGATAAACCACTCTTACAAGCTACAAATAAGCTAGCCATCGATGCGAATTACATCAACTACGCACCAACTACAGCAAGAACAAACACCCAACAACTGTAATGCAATACGTAATACCCAGTTTCTTTACAATACCACTGATAAGCTTCACAAAGGTATAAGCAAACCAGACTTCACGGGAAAGTGTATAAACGTTGTCTAGTTCCTTGGATACCCTATGTGTGCCTGGGATAATACAATTGAAGAAGCTAAAAGACCCCAAAAAAAAGAGGTTATGATTATATACCGCAAAAGCCAAGATTTGTTGACACTAGTAGAAATCGGAGGTTCCGTTCTTGGCATGTTAAAAACATATATAAGGAGCATGTTATCTGTACATTGCAAGTGTTCAGACTTGAAACAACATAGTAGTTCCCCCCCTTGGAAAATTTAACATAGCATAAAAATAAAGTAAAAAGAAATGGCACCAGTAACTTTAGACCCTAAGGTTACCGCTGACACATCACGTTATAGTGGTGTCCAAAGCAATTCCGGATTCGCCTATGGCGAGATCACCTTCGGTGAGTACGTGTTCCGCAGATTGCTCTCGTGTGGTACAAAGTCCGTGTTCGGTGTGCCAGGTGACTTCAACTTGGCCTTGCTGGAGCACTTGTACGACGACTCTGTCGCCGATGCCCTCAGGTGGGTGGGCAACTGTAACGAGCTGAACGCCGCCTACGCCGCTGACGGTTACTCCCGCTACACCAACAAGATAGGCTGCTTGATTACCACTTACGGTGTCGGAGAGCTCAGCGCCTTGAACGGTGTCGCCGGCAGTTTCGCCGAGGACGTCAAAGTGCTGCACATCGTCGGTGTCGCCAGCTCGCAGACCTCATGCAAGAACACCGACAACAAGAACGTCCACCACTTGATCCCAGCATTGAACGACTCGAACTTCGTGTCCCCAAACCACAAGACTTACTATGAGATGGTCAAAGACCGCGTGTGCTGCGCCGCCGAGTACCTGGAGGACATCGACGTGGCATGCGATATGCTCGACAAGGTCATAGAGGACATGTACAGGTACTCCAAGCCGGGCTACCTGTTCATCCCAGCGGACTTCGCGGACATGATGGTGTCCACTCGTAACTTGGTCGCTAGGCCCACCATCACGCTGGAGCAAGCCATCGCGCCATTGGTCGGCTGCGGCGAGTCCCAGCTGGAGGCCATCGTCGCCAAAGTAGCACAGCTCATCTACAACAGCTCCAACCCTTGTATCCTGGGTGACGTGTTGACCGACAGGTACGGGGTCTCCCAGCAGCTGAACAGCCTGATCAGCCACTGTCAGATGTGGAACTTCTCCACCGTGATGGGCAAGTCTGTGATAGACGAGAGCAACCCTTACTACAAAGGCCTGTACAACGGTAGGGAGTGCTCTTCCTCGGTCATCGAGGACTTCAGCAAGTGCGACTTGATCCTGCACTTCGGTATCGAGCGTAACGAGATCAACAACGGCCATTACACAATTGACTACAACGAGCACATCGGTGCCAACGTCGTAGAGTTCCACAGCGACTACATCAGATTCTTCAACTCAAAGACCAAAGAAGAAGACATGATCCGCGGTGTCAACTTCGTCCACGTCTTGAACAGGCTGCAACCAGCCATCCAGGCCGACAAGTTGTCCTTCAACTACCAAGAGTGCTCCACAACCAGCAACGCGGACTCTAAAATTGACTCCCAGTCTTCCAATGAGATCACCCAGGAGTTCTTGCAAGACATCATGCCACAGTACTTGAACCCCGGTGACGTCCTTGTCTGTGAGACCGGCTCCGTTCAATTCGGTGTCCGTGATTACAGGTTCCCATCCAACGTCAAGTACGTCTCCCAGGGATTCTACCTGTCCATCGGTATGGCTTTGCCGGCCTCCCTCGGTGTCGGTATCGGTATGCAAGACTACCCTATGTCCCACATCCCTAACCCTGAGGAGATCGAATATGAACCAAAGTTGATCCTGTTCGAAGGTGACGGCTCTGCACAAATGACCATCCAGGAATTGAGCACAATGTTGCACAACAACGTCAAGATGGAGATCTTCCTGTGGAACAACGACGGTTACACCATCGAGAGAGCCATCAAGGGTCCAACCAGATCATACAATGACATCGCCCCATGGAACTGGACCAAGATGTTCGAAGCATTCGGAGACGGACTGGGCTCTAAGCACAAGACCAGAAACCAGGTATACTCGACCAGAGAAGAGTTCTTGACTAGATTGAGGGAAAAGAAAGACACCAAACACAATGACCCAGCATGCCAAATCGAGCTGTTGGAAGTCAAGATGGGCGTGCTGGACTTCCCAGAACAACTGAAATGCATGGTCAGCGCTGCCATGTACAACAAGAAGAAGGAACAAAGCATGAGCAATTAGTTCCTTTTCCATCACACTTCCTTTCATAAGGGGATAGAGTTCCCCTTCTAGCTTGCATTATCATGATTTATTGTTTTAATTGGAATTTACCGTTTTGTTCATTTCACCTTCATTTCTATCCCAGGTTACTGTTTTTTTTCTCTTCATTTTCCCACATATAGAATGCACACAATGTTTATATTATATAGAATATCGATATATAAAAGATAACATATTGTCAATTGCTTATTGAAAGAAACCAGGCTAATCTTAGTGCGTCTCTTCAAACTCAAAGGCAGCTCTATCATCTAGGCAACATCATATCACATAGTACGTACTAAACAAGGAAGCAGCAGAGACGATTTGCTGGGCTCGTAGCCTGAGATAACATTACATGAAGCTACATGGATTTCTAGGGACACAAGTGAAAGAACGACCCTTCTGTGCGGTGGTTTCTAAGGGTAAATGCTGGGTTGTCTTTTTCATCGGGATTGACGTGGCGGACGGGATTCTTGGTGGGGGGGAAGGAGAGAAACCAGCCAGGAGAAAAAAGTATAAATAGGCTGCAATCTGGAAAATCTTTTCCTTTCGTGTTCATACTTCTGCAACGAAGGAAAGCGTGGTAAACAAATCAGTGTTAACTTTGTATACAGGTATTGGTGGTAACTGTAACAAAATAAAGGAATTTACTAATTAACGCAATTTTTTTCAGCTATAAAAATAGTATCGGAATAAAATTCTGTTAACAAATACATTCATAAAAAAAAAAATATTTTCAAAGATGTCTGCTAACTTAGATAAGTCCCTTGACGAAATTATTGGCTCCAAGAAGACTGCCAGACCTTCTAACAGAACTCGTGCTGGACACGCTGCTCGCCCTAAGAGAGCTGCCAAGCAAATTAACCCACGTCGTCGTGTCGTTCCAGGTAGACGTGCTGTTTCCAAGCCTGTTGCCGCACCAGCTTCCGCTGCTGTTGCCAGAGCTGCTAGTTTGCTTCACGGTACTAGAGAAGCTAGAGTAACTGTTGAAGGTTTGCCAAGAGACATCAAGCAAGATGCAGTTAGAGTATGTTCGAATTAGAAGCAAAAATAATGACTGTTAAAAAATTTGCAGAATTTGTTTTCTTAGGAAAGGGTGTCGAAGAGCTTAGAGAAAGTGTTATTTCTGTGACGTCAGCACATGATGCGGAGAATAATGAACACGATCTTATCAATTTTTTTTTAAAAATAAATTGAAAAATGCAAAAAGACTTACTTAACATTGTCACTTTGGATTTTCAACTTTTCCTTTACTTCTTATCATTTTTTGATTGAAGTCAAAGGATTGCGACCAAAACTACTGAAATAAAAGTGACAAAGCTGGGTTTGTTCCTAAATTATTTTTTTAACGAGATTAAACCAAGTTTGACGGAAAACTAGACGCTAAACATATGAATTAGCAGTTTTTTGCTACTATTCGATACGATATCGATCTCAAATAACTACGAAAGTAAGTCCCATGATATCTGATCTCTTCAAATACAGGTTAACATGGTAGACATAGAAAATAGTTTTGAAGTCTCTTATTGGTTTAATTTCCATTTTATTAAAATGAAAAAAATTGGTAGTACGACAATATGACTTGCATTTTTTATGCACATATGTTTTACCGGGACCCATATATCCCCTCAATTGAGTTTTACCTTTTCTAACTGTAAGTTAAAAAGTTGATAGGACTGGGATCTCATTTGCATCAACAGCAGTTTTTATCAGATGGCATTAAGTCGCTTTTCTTGATAAAAAACAATATCTCATATATCAGTGTTAGTGTGAATGACTTTTGTGGAGTTGCTCATCCGGGAGCAATACTCTTACATCTAGGGACCAAGGTTTTGGAAGAGCAATTGATTTTGTGAACTTTCATTTTTCACTTTTCTAAAAGTGGTGCCATGGATAAACCCGAGATTCTCCGCAATAGTTCTTCAACCAGAAAATACCACCAATACTAATTTTCTTTACTTTTATGACTGATATTTGATATTCTTTTGCTGTTCTATTAGTCAAATGAACCTAATGAAACCCTTATTACTTTTACAATTGTCGACTTACTTTGTCATTTAGTGGAAACCAAAGGACCAATGGGGGTGTGTGTGTTACTTGTATGCTGATTCCCTGTTTCTCAGCTTTTTCAAATATATCCTTTCCGATGCAAATTTAAACACAAGAGAATGATTATGACTAACAAATTTTATTTTTCAAAACGATTATCAATTGGATTGAGCTACATGAACAAATTTAGTTTTCTTGAGCTTATTGGCTCTGGAAGCTATGTGAATGTACTTAATTAATTTCCTGATCGGTTTGTAATTTTTTTTTTTTTATAGGAATTCTTCCAATCCCAAGTAGGTGGTGTTCAAAGAGTTTTGTTGAGTTACAACGAGAGAGGTCAATCCACTGGTATGGCCAACGTTACCTTCAGAAATGGTGAACTTGCTAAGAAGGCTGTTGCTCAGTTCAGTGGTGCACCAATTGATGGTGGTAAGTCTAGACTAAGATTGAACATCGTTGTTGACCCAACCGTTCAACCAGCTAGACCTTTGACCGAAAGAATTAGAGCTATTTCCCGTGAGAGAGTTGTTGCCCAAAAGGCTAAGCCTGTCAAGGGCCCATCCAAGAAGGCAGCTGCTGTCAAGGCCCGTAAGCAAAAGCCAAAGGCCAAGAAGGAGAAGCAACCAAAGAAGAACTTGGAAGACCTAGACAAGGAAATGGCTGACTACTTTGGTGAAGGTAAGAACTAAGAGTGTTTGATACATTTTTAAATTTTTTTTACCAACATGTCAACCATTTATTTTTTTTTCATTACTCGTTGTTTATGTTAAATCCTAACTTCTTATTCCCATCCATATGTTCGTTTTCATGTTTTATATGGCATAAATATACAAATGCCATATTGTTGTAATCTCATAATAGTACCAATATTTATCAAAAAAAATAAAAGTATATACACAGTTCTTAGATTAATGATATATATGAAATTAATAAATTATTTCAAAGAAAAAGGGAACAACTGTTAGTCATGAGTAGTCAAGTAGATCATTTGATTTATTTACATGTCGCTAATTTGATAAGATTTCGTGAGTATAAAACGCCTCTGTGCAGACTCAGTCATTGTTCCGACGGTCCAGGAACCCGAGTCTATCACCTCTTTTCCTCGTCACAGCACTAACACCCCCGGCTTCGTACTTGCTCTTCCTCGTTGTCGCGGCATCCACTATACTGAACTCCTCGTCTTTGTCGAGCTTCTTCGGCAGCGGGAACCCGGGCTTCACCTGCGCCAAGTTATCATAGTAGTCCTGTGCACTGCTGGCCTCATCGCCAACCAACGCGTGCGGCTTAAACTTGGCATCCCTGCGCGCCCTCACTATACTCTTGACGATCACAAGCGAGAGCACACCTACACCACTGATATACAGCAAGTTCTTACCGATGTTCTTGAAAGGATTAGACATTTTGTAACGTCTTTATCGTATGCTCATCCACTATCCCGCCCCAATTACTATTAACTTCTGGCAGCCAGCCACTACAGAAGACATATATAAAGGGCATTCCATTCAACTATGTGGCATCCAAGCACACAGCTCTTGAACCCCCCGTATAACCTCTCTGTGTCTCAGTACTCAATAACGAAAGCCAGGAAGTGCGATACATTTGTACGTACCAGTCACGTTCTATCCATCCCCTTACACGTCCATTCCAGTATATACGCTGACACTAAGCGTATATACTGGTACTAAACGTAGTATATTACACAGCATATGCACACATACGTACTACACGATCACAACAAAAATTGTACATTTCGAACGGCAGCTCCACCCGCACAGACTCAAATCGCCAGCGACGAATTGACGTTGAAAAAAAAAAGTGAAAAAAAAAAAATTTCAAAAATTTTTTTCACTTGTCCCAGTTAGTTTAAATACCAGCTAGTCTTTAAACCTTCTCTCTCTCTCTCTCTTCCGTTTTGTAGTTTATAATATATTTCTTTCACTTGAAAACACCAAGGAATAGTCTGCGTTTTAGTATTTAAATACCGCTTAAATCGATTATTTCATTCAGAACCAACTCAAACAAACAGATATAAAAAATGAAGTACTTGGCCGCTTACCTATTGTTGACCCAAGGTGGTAACGAATCTCCAGCTGCTGCTGACATCAAGAAGGTTATCGAATCTGTTGGTATTGAAGCTGACGAAGCTAGAATCAACGAATTGTTGTCTGCTTTGGAAGGTAAGTCCTTGGACGAATTGATCGCTGAAGGTCAACAAAAGTTCGCCTCTGTTCCAGTTGGTGGTGCTGCTGCTGGTGGTGCTTCCGCTGCTGCTGGTGGTGCCGCTGCCGGTGAAGCTGCTGAAGAAAAGGAAGAAGAAGCTGCTGAAGAATCCGATGACGACATGGGTTTCGGTTTGTTCGACTAAGAAGTTTTTTGCAAGAATAATTTAACCTTATCTTTCTCTAAACTTTTTATATCTAATAAACTCTTCTCTTTGCTTCACTCTCCCAGGAGTTTGGCTCTAAAAAGGAACAATATATGATATAGTTGTATATTTTTTTAACTAAAAACAGAAAACTAATCAATATTTTGCATTTTTTAATTTAAACAGCTAAAAAAAAAGATACTTAATCTTTAAAGAAGACTTATTCTCTATTATAATACTACATATTATTTATTATATCTGCTAGTTTACCTCGCATTATCGGATCATTCTCCGATTGCTTGTAAGCCTCTTCAACCACCAAGGAAAGTTCCTTGACTACGCTCTCCAGCTGCCCTTGGTAGTCTATAAAATACTGTCGTATGTCCCCCTCCGAGCTATGCGGGATCGCTTTGAGCAAGCTCCGCACTGGCTCCAAGTTTATATCCATATCTCTCAGCTCTTGTCTGCTCGCTACAATCTCATTGCACTTATCGATGACATCGTTCTTGAGGTTGCGGTACTCTCGGAGTAACTGCGCGTTATCATCATCCTCATGTGCGGTATCGGCCAGTTGCAGCTGTGGCAACTTCAGTATATCCTCGATTAAGTCGTCAATGGCTGCGTTGTGTGAGTGTCCCGCTGGATCCTCAATGCTCTCTCTCAATTCACTGCCTATGGAATGTTTCGGTATGTCACCGATTATGTCCATCATCTCAGTCATCGTGCGTAACTTCCACTCGTTCTCCAACTCGTAGACATTCTTCACCAGTAGATCAGTGGAAGTGGTCCGCGTCTTGCTTCTCAGCTTGTTCCTGTACCCTAACTCCACCAGTTCCTGAACTTCAACGGGCACGGCATCGGAGTCATCTAGGTACTCATTGATGTTAGTCAGCTCGCGCTGCTGTTGCTCGATGAACCCAGTGATGTCCGCATACACCTGTGATTCTGGGACACTTATATCCATTGCTACTGTAAACTGGTCTTAGCGCTTCTTGTGGCGTGGTTGGTAACTATTCGATGTTACCTCTCTTAATTTGCCTTTGTTTTTAATGTTTTGGGTCATTTCTTGTGACAGAGCTTGAAATTTCATCCGCGATCGCGATGAGCTTCAGTTGTGAAACAAAAGGAACATAGGCATTACATTATTAGAAACTGTATAGTACATATGTAAAAATAAGTTAAGTCGTTAAAGTATTATTATTTGAAAAGAGCAGATGCTCTTTGTATGAATTAGAGTTATAGGGCTGATAAATAAAAATCAAATCACTAGTGTGTGTGTGTGGGGAAATGCATATTATTATCTTGGAGTCTGCAGGTCATGGAAAGTGGAACCTTTTTACCAATGCGTGAAGTAAAAATTATGCTATCTTGATGAGCGCAGAGTCTGGAGATGTGTAGATTTTCGGAATATAATTAAAAGGGACGAGATGAAGTTAGTTTTGGATTTAGTTTGGCATCATGATGGCTCTCAATGGGACGTAAGAGTTCTCCTTTGAGGAGACACAGCAGTACAGCATGTAGAAACCACATACACTTGCCAGAATACCGAAATAACCACCTGCCATCTTACAGTTGTTGTCGTTGATGAAGTTACCAATACAAAGCATCAAAAAGGTGAAGTCTAGGAAGAACAGCAGCAGGAACAGACCCCAAGCGCTCTTTAGGCAGCACATCAACATCAGGAACGTGAACACACACCACGCGGCCAAGTAGAAACCGATGACGTTGTTCAGCATGTTAGGGTCCTTGTCGTACTCCGAAATGGCGGCCATGGAAGGCACGAAGTCTAAACCGTAACTCAGCCAGAAACCACCGAAGGAAGAGAAGACGGTCATGGAGAAAGTGTCACCGATGACAAAACATAGCAGACCTGCGAACAACTCAATAGCACCACCGAACAGCATGTACATGGAAATAACGAACTGGTTACTGGTGACACCGCGGACGTTGGCGTTGATCAAGGACAGCACAAGGCAACAGATGGAGAAGGACGCTAGACCCAATGGCACAGGGTTGGCAAGCTTCTTCACCACTGGGGTATGTTGCTCACGGTGCTCGTCGATACCCAGCGCAGTCAGCAGTTGGGTTCTTCTGTAAGTGTAACCACCGAGGGTGACGAATTCAGAGTCAGCGTAAATTTCTTGAATAGGTTGTGATCTGCTCTCGGAGACAGTGACACCAGGCAAGGAGACAGCCTTCTCCATGGTGACAGGCGCCTTTTCAATATCTATCTGTGAGGATGATGAGCTCATGTGACTTATATGATTAGTTATTGTGTTTGTGGCTTATCGGTAATATTGTACACAATTTTTTACGAGTTCTACACTGAATTTACGAGTGCACAAGGGAATTAATAAGGAACAGCCATCTGATCTAGATCAAAAGATCATCGGTATAAATATGAATGGAAAAATTTTTTTTTGTCTCTGGTGGTTCCTGGCGAAAGAAATTAATCATAGACTCTAATTAAGACAATTCCGGTTTATACCAGTTGAAGCCATTTTCTGGGATGGAAAAGCAAATCCTCCATTGAAAGGTCATCCAACGCTGCAAGGGTCCAACATCCCAAATGACCATTGTTCAAACTCTCAATGGTGGGAAGGCAAAGTGCGCCATACAACGGGAAAAAAAGAAAGAAATAGCTTTTTCACAAGGAAGTCGAAAACCGGAAAAACTCGAAGAACTCGATGGCAGAGAATTGCTTTTTTTTGTGTGTACCTTAGATAACGCCGCACAAATAGGGTCCAAAAGAAGTAATTTACAGCTTAATTTATCCGTTCTGTGCATCGCTGAGAAAACATGGAACAATGCGGGATATGGGAAAGAGCAAAGTGAGGGGCAGAGAGACAAGCGTAGGGCCCTTGCTGGGAATCCAAAGCTCGAATATTGCGCGTGGCGGTGCGACGGAATTGAAAGTGGGGAGCCGTCAAGTCAGTAAGCTCCAGGTCTTCTTTTCGTCTTCTACATTTGGATGTTTAGCAACTTACAAAAGAGGGTCACTGCTGTAGAGGCATCCCCCCTCCGTCTTGTATCTCCGTTGCTAGAGAAGGTCGAGGGAGGGGGGGAGAGAGAAGAAGCAAAGAGGTCTCCGCATGCCCTTGGCCTGCACGGATTATTACATAGGTAGGTATATGGGCGCAATGCGCCCATATACCTCTACTGCAAATCCACAACACATACACATACACCCAATTTGGATCAATCCAGTTCTTATATATAAGTATATCATCTCATATCAACTCTCTTGCGCATACAAATCTTATATGTGGGAATGTGTCATGTGTTAGGGTAGTTATCATCCCCCTCCAATAGCCAAAAAGCAATTCCAGCGTAGGTACCAGAATGGGTGCTGTTCTGGTACCTACGCCACTCTTCTCCCTTTGCACATCCCCCCCCCAGGCAGAAGCTTTCTCTCTCTCCCCCCGAGCTCCGTCTAGAGCTAGGACAGGTGTAATTGCCAGCAGGGCAGCATCACGATTCTACCGTCCGGGTTCCCCCCCCCTCCCCCACGCTCTACGATGGCAACCCAAGACACGAGAAGGCTAAGACACGCCCGTAGAACATGTAGAACATCAGCATCTGTTGAAGAAAAAGAGTGGGAGAAGGGATGGAAAAACAGGAATCTCTCAGAGACACCCGCACAACTGTTCCAAGTTGCAAATGCAGCCTTTCTCTCCTTCCGCTTCACAGAGACTTTTTTCACTTGAAATTTGCAAAAAAATTATTCATAGAACAATCAAAACTGACAACTATACAGATAGGAATAGACACTAAGGACAATTGTACCCTAGGGAGTTCAGGACAAAGACCAGTGTAGTACTTGCAAGACTGTAAGATTAAAGTCAAAAAAACTAGTAAGAGTAAAAGCACAAAGCACAAAGCACAAAGCACAAAGCACAAAGCTGAAAGCTGAAAGCTGAAAGCAAAGGTGAAAGTGATGAAGTAAAAAGTAAAGAGCAGTTTGCAAATTGAATGTTCAAAAAAGTTGTAGAAAGTTGTTCAATAAGTGAATGGGTACCTCCTTTGAGACTCTTGTATTCGTGTTGTGTAATGTTAATGATATTCTAACGTTAAAATTTTTTGTCCTCTAAAAATTTTTCTTATAAAAACTTTCTACTTAAGAGTTACTTCTTTAGTTCTTTATATAAGAAAGGCTTTTTTTTATTAATTTCAGGTTTTTCTTTTGTTCACAATTGAAACTAACCAACACCAACAACAACTACTATAACACAAGATGGTTGCTTTCACTGTTGACCAAATGCGTTCCCTGATGGACAAGGTTACCAATGTGCGTAACATGTCCGTCATTGCCCATGTCGATCACGGTAAGTCTACTTTGACCGATTCTTTGGTGCAAAAGGCTGGTATTATCTCAGCTGCCAAGGCTGGTGAAGCCCGTTTCATGGATACCAGAAAGGATGAACAAGAAAGAGGTATCACCATCAAGTCTACCGCTATTTCTTTGTACTCTGACTTGCCAGAAGAAGATGTCAAGGAAATCCCACAAAAGTCTGACGGTAACTCTTTCTTGATTAACTTGATCGACTCCCCAGGTCACGTTGACTTCTCCTCTGAAGTTACCGCTGCCTTGCGTGTTACTGATGGTGCTTTGGTCGTCGTCGACACTGTTGAAGGTGTCTGTGTCCAAACCGAAACCGTCTTGAGACAAGCTTTGGGTGAAAGAATCAAGCCTGTTGTCTGTATCAACAAGGTCGACAGAGCTTTGCTAGAATTGCAAGTCTCCAAGGAAGATTTGTACCAATCTTTCTCCAGAACCGTTGAATCCGTCAACGTTATCATCTCCACTTACTCTGACGAAGTCTTGGGTGACGTTCAAGTCTACCCATCCAAGGGTACCGTGGCTTTCGGTTCCGGTTTGCACGGTTGGGCTTTCACCATCCGTCAATTCGCCACCAGATACGCTAAGAAGTTCGGTGTCGACAAGCAAAAGATGATGGAAAGATTGTGGGGTGACTCTTTCTTCAACCCAAAGACCAAGAAGTGGACTAACAAGGAAACCGACACTGACGGTAAGCCATTGGAAAGAGCTTTCAACATGTTCGTCTTGGACCCAATCTTCAGATTGTTTGCTGCTATCATGAACTTCAAGAAGGACGAAATCCCAACCTTGTTGGAAAAGTTGGAAATCAACTTGAAGTCCGATGAAAAGGACTTGGAAGGTAAGGCTTTGCTAAAGGTTGTCATGAGAAAGTTCTTGCCAGCTGCTGACGCTTTGCTAGAAATGATCGTCATGCACTTGCCATCTCCAGTCACCGCTCAAAACTACAGAGCTGAACAATTGTACGAAGGTCCAGCTGACGATGCTAACTGTATCGCCATCAAGAAGTGTGACCCAACCGCTGATTTGATGTTGTACGTCTCCAAGATGGTTCCAACCTCCGATAAGGGTAGATTCTACGCCTTCGGTAGAGTCTTCGCCGGTACCGTCAAGTCCGGTCAAAAGATCAGAATCCAAGGTCCAAACTACGTCCCAGGTAAGAAGGACGATTTGTTCCTAAAGGCCGTCCAAAGAGTCGTCCTAATGATGGGTTCCAGAGTTGAACCAATCGATGACTGTCCAGCCGGTAACATTGTCGGTTTGGTCGGTATCGATCAATTCTTGTTGAAGACTGGTACTTTGACCACTTCCGAAACCGCTTACAACATGAAGGTCATGAAGTTCTCTGTCTCTCCAGTTGTCCAAGTTGCCGTCGACGTCAAGAACGCTAACGATTTGCCAAAGTTGGTCGAAGGTTTGAAGAGATTGTCCAAGTCTGACCCATGTGTCTTGACTCAAATGTCCGAATCCGGTGAACACATTGTCGCTGGTACCGGTGAATTGCATTTGGAAATTTGTTTGCAAGATTTGGAAAACGAACACGCTGGTATTCCATTGAAGATCTCCCCACCAGTTGTCGCCTACAGAGAAACTGTCGAAGCTGAATCTTCTCAAGTTGCTTTGTCCAAGTCTCCAAACAAGCATAACAGAATCTACTTGAAGGCTGAACCAATGGACGAAGAAGTCTCCTTGGCTATCGAACAAGGTAAGATCAACCCAAGAGACGATTTCAAGGCCAGAGCTAGAGTTATGGCTGACGAATACGGCTGGGATGTCACTGACGCCAGAAAGATCTGGTGTTTCGGTCCAGACGGTAACGGTCCAAACTTGGTTGTTGACCAAACTAAGGCTGTCCAATACTTGAACGAAATCAAGGACTCCGTCGTCTCTGCCTTCCAATGGGCTACCAAGGAAGGTCCAATCTTGGGTGAAACCATGAGATCCGTCAGAGTTAACATCTTGGATGTTACCTTGCACGCTGATGCTATCCACAGAGGTGCTGGTCAAATCATGCCAACCATGAGAAGAGCTACTTACGCTGGTTTCTTGTTGGCTGAACCAAAGATTCAAGAACCTGTTTTCTTGGTCGAAATTCAATGTCCAGAACAAGCTGTCGGTGGTATCTACTCCGTCTTGAACAAGAAGAGAGGTCAAGTTGTCTCTGAAGAACAAAGACCAGGTACTCCATTGTTCACCGTCAAGGCTTACTTGCCAGTTAACGAATCTTTCGGTTTCACTGGTGAACTAAGACAAGCTACTGGTGGTCAAGCTTTCCCACAAATGGTCTTCGACCACTGGGCTACTCTAAACTCCGACCCATTGGACCCAACTTCCAAGGCTGGTGAAATTGTCACTGCTGCCCGTAAGAGACACGGTATGAAGGAAGAAGTTCCAGGCTGGCAAGAATACTACGACAAATTGTAAGAAGGATAAAAAAAGAGTAGAAATATGTGGAGTTGCTCTCGGTGTGCTCCAATTTAATGAAATTTGTTTTCTCTTTTATTAATACACATACTTAGTATATCTCCATACTTGGATTTTTCTTTTCGACTTTTTGTTTGTAGTTTATATAATTCATATTATTTAAAAATATATTTTAAAAAATAAGTGTCATCTTTAATATTTGTCTGTTTAGAATACTTGATAGAGTATTGCAGGAAATTGAATTTATTATACACTATGCTTGTTCTTTTGTAGTCCTAGTCAGGACTTATTGAACTTTGGGTGACTTTGGGCATCGCGACTTTTTCAAGTGATGCGATGCTTTCTGTGGATCATTGATTTTTTCACTCTTGATAGAAGAGAAACACTTGTGAAGTGAGCTATTATAACTTTGCTGGAAGTTAAAGACAGGAACTTGACTGATCATCATTACAGTTCAAGGACATTGTCAGCAAATGCTACCAGATAATTTAAAGGACCTCTATGTACAATGGCTGCAAGAACTGATAGATAGTTTATCCGAGAAGCAAGAACAACTGATAAACACTTACTCAAAGGCAAAGAAGAATCTAATCGATCATGACGGTGTTTTTTATTATCCAAAAGATTTGCTGAAAGTTAAAGGAATTGGTGCTACCATTGCGAAAAGACTAGAGGCTCGTCTTGTTAAGCATTGTGAGGAAATTGGAGTTGATGTTCCCAGAAAACAACTGCCAATTGATAATGGAACACAAGGAAGCAAGTCACTCAAAAGAGTACGAACACAACTGCGTATTGATGGTATAAATACTAATGATACTGATATTAATAAACCTGTAAGGAAAAAGCGGAAATATATTCCAAAGAAAAGGTCTGGTGCATATGCAATATTGTTAGCATTGCTTGAACTTGGAGCTCAGAACAAAGGTGTGATAAAGCCGGACATCATAGAAGCAGCTCAAAAGTATACTGATCATAGTATGACACCAAATTATACTACAAAGGAATTTTACAGTGCATGGTCGTCAATTGCCCAACTAAAAAAGCATGAGCTTGTCCTAATTGAGGGTCGACCGCAACAATATACTTTAACCGAGGAGGGGTTACAGTTAGCAGATACTTTACGGCTGGCCGATGGTATTGATATTGATGGAAAATCAATAGCAAGTAGTATGGATACAAATAATGCTTATTATAGTGATGAGCATACAGCAGATTTTTCTGCATTAAAACATGATCTGTCAGGTTTGACATGCGCTCCAATTAAAGATGGTACCAATTCATCAGGGAACTATTCTATTCTTGAGAAAACATTTGGAAGTCAAGATTTTAATGTAAGACATCATGAAATTGGCATGGTTCAGCGATCGCATACTTTTGGTAATGGTGACTCTAATAACTCTATTGAACCACTCCCTAGAGATACTTCTGAATTCACAACACAGCCTTCATTAATACAAAGAAGAAGATTCGAGAGTGTAAGTTATGAGCTGTGGCAACCAGGAACGTATGAAATATATCCTGTAATAGATCACAGAGAAGTACGTTCACATTCTGATAGAGAGTTCTTCTTTAATGCATTCAAAGCTAGAGACATGAAATCAGAGATAAGGCAGTTGTCTTTGGGTGATATTATTTGGGTAGCAAAAAATAAAACTACGGGTCAGCAATGCATTCTAAACACAATTATTGAGCGGAAGCGACTAGATGATTTAGCTATGAGTATAAGAGATAATAGATTCATGGAACAAAAAAACAGACTTGAAAAGTCAGGTTGTAAGCACAAATACTATCTAATTGAGGAAACTATTGGTTCATCAATTGGTAATATGGCAGATGCATTGAAAACTACTTTATGGATCATATTAGTTTACTACAGATTTTCAATGATTCGCACAGTTAATGCTGAGGACAGTGTGGATAAATTGCATGCTCTTCATACAGTTATTTGTGAGAGCTATAAACACAAAGCTCTTGTTGTACTATATCCGACCGATTTGAAAAGTCAAGATCATTACAGAGGCATACTAAGCATATTCCAAAATGAATTTGAAAGATCAGGTAACCTAGAATGTTGTCATACTTTTGACACATTTCAAGATATTATGGGAAAACGAGAGTTGAAGACAATCAAGGAGATAACTATTCATATTCTAATGTTAGTCAGAGGAGTGTCGCTTGAGAAAGCTGTGTTTATACAAAGGCATTTCCCAACCCTGAATCATCTTCTTAATGCCTACAGAAAATGTAATAGCCAAATGGAGGCTAAATTAATGATGTTTCAAAAGTTTGGAAATGCGCCAGGTGCCAAAAAAATAACGAAGCAACTATCTGAAAAGCTAGCTGAAACATTTGCTTTTTGATTTAATACGTTTCATTTTCCCTTTGCTGCTCCGGTTGCGCAATTTGATACACTACTGCATAAGTCATTTATTTCTATATTTTTACAATTATATGGTGCATTGATTCACATATTCATTGAACATAAGTGCTACCCCATGGAGCTTCTCAC
Organism: Nakaseomyces glabratus; assembly: GCF_010111755.1. NCBI lineage: Eukaryota > Fungi > Ascomycota > Saccharomycetes > Saccharomycetales > Saccharomycetaceae > Nakaseomyces > Nakaseomyces glabratus. Next base: position 348,263 of record NC_088951.1, read on the forward strand.
AATTACTGAAGTGACCTATTCACTTTCTCGAAAATGCAGAGCAGTCTTTTGGAAAACGCAATAATATAAAATTATAGTTTATATATATAATTTTTTAGTACATAAAAAATTATTGAAAAATAATGGGTTCATTTTTAAATGATGAAGTATTTTCTTTTTTGAGTGTGTATTAGGATTTATGTAAAAAATATGCCAAAACTAATTGATTTAAGCAGATTCCTTCAACAAAGCTTCTCTCTTTTCAGCGACTCTTTGGGCTCTTCTCTCACGAGCAGCTCTGTTCTTCATTCTTCTAGCTTCAGCTTGTTCGCTCAAAGCCTTTTCACGTTGAGCATCAGCCTTAGCTTGGATAATGTGTTCAACCAAAGCTCTCTTGTGCTTGAAGGCGTTACCCTTAGCTTCCTTGTACAAAACGTGGTACAAGTGCTTGTCGATCTTACCAGCGTCACGGTACTTAGCAAGCAATCTTCTCAAGACACGTAGTCTTCTGATCCAGACGACTTGGGATGGAAGACGAGCTTCCTTAGTACCCTTTCTCTTACCGTAACCAGTGTGACGACCGTTTCTCTTAGATAGAGCATGTTCTCTAGTTCTGGATCTAGAGTGAACGGTAACAGCCTTCTTGACAATGGTACCGTTCTTGACCAACTTTCTGATGGCGTTTCTGGAGTTGGCTTGAGCAATCTCAGAGGTTTCGTTTGGGTCCAACCAAACCTTTCTCTTACCAGCACCAATGACAGAAGCGGCAAGTCTCTTTTGAGTACGTAAGTTAGCCCTGTAAAAATTTGCATGTTTTTCGTCACTCTCACAAAGTTGGAATAAAACAATACTATCCCAATTACTTATCCCAATATATGATTTCTCTTTCCAAGTTATTTAATGCACACTGCATAAACAAACTCTAACATTCATAATGTGATATCATCATATTTTTAATTCTGAGTTTAGCACATAAATAGCACACAAAACCATTGGAAAGATTGTCAGAGAAATGGTTCTCCTATCCCATAATAGTTTGTACATGTCATCATAATATTTGAATAAACCATAGTCATATTGTAAGGAGATATCAATATAGGAATATAATTGGAGATAGTAATTATTTTCAAAAGTTTGAAAAAACAATAATGAATGTTAGTATATTAGAACTTATAATAATCAAAGCGTTCCCAGCTTGCAAATAGATGCTTGACCTATTGATCGATATCCTAACTTAAATTCAGTACGCTTATTTTCGTAATTACAGTTGTGGCGAGTCCAATAAAAGCATTTGATATATTCCTCTACTATCATTGTACCATACGCAAAAGCGCTACTGTCTCATTATCAGGCATATTATTAATTTATAGGTGACTTTCACTGTCTTAACCATTTTTTTCATCAAAGCAACAATTTGGCATATGTTCGCTGGCGGGATTCCTAGCTTATATCTTCATATCTCTTGGTAACATACATTTTCGCTCTAGGGTTTTAGTTCGTTTCCTTCTATGTTCTAAAAGTACGGTAAATTTCACTACGTAAAATACACAAATCTACCCAAGTTTCTTATATATCAAATTGACTATCTTTTCACATATTGAGCATCCCATCCAGTTTCTTTGCACAGTGGAGAAAGTGAAAGAAATTGCCCGGAATCAAAATTTCCACTGTTGCTCCGCTAGCTGCTGGGAGTCAGCGAACTCTACTGTCACTACTATCAGTGCACAGACACTCTCTCTCACTATGCAGTCCCTGTCTTCCCACCATTCCCAGCCTAGACGTGTGGCTCCAGGCAAGTATCCTCCTTCTGGCAGCGTGGAGTCTCGCTAGGCTAGGCTCAGACTATCGTTCCCCTACCGTTAGTGCCTCCCAACTGTCTCAAGCCAGAATCCCCCAGTAAGTGTAATCTAGCATGGCATTCCAGCATAAGCAGGGCGAGGTAGGGCTGTCTGACACTCCAACAGGGGAGATTTGGTCTCTTACCCCCCTGGCCCAGCATCTCGGCTTAGGCTCTGGGTTGTTCAGCAAGAATGGGCTCAGCAGGAATAGGAAGAGGGGGAGGTATTGTCCAGTCCCCCACCAAAGTGACGATCCCACAACAACGGCACTACATGCTCTCACAAGGGAAAGCTAGGCAGAAGGACGTTGGCCGGGCCTGCCTACGGTTCTGCCTACTAAGAAGAAACGCTCCCCCCTCCCATCACTGTGCAACTATACTACATCGTTTTTTTTTAAAATATATCTAATTATGTATGGGTGTTATGTAAAGTGTGTGGGTGTTTGTCGTCACAATTTTCTTTCTTCTTTATTTATCTGGTCTTCTGTTCTCCGTACAAATGTATACAAATGCATAATTGAGAGCTGTATTCAGTGTAAAGAGTATGTACAGCTTGCTTCTCAACGTTACAGATGAATCTTAAATAACTATTCTATTTCTTACATGGATCGTTTAATTGTTTGACGTGATTACTTTTGTGCGTGTTTTGTGTACCCATTTGGAATAATTAAGTTTAATTTTGTGCACTACGTTGATTTTTTGTTAGCCAATTCTTGAATGAGTAGACGGTTCTTAATTTCGGGATCGATGACATGTGTACCTTCCAATTGATTCCCTATCGTTATCCACCCTGGACGTAAATTATGGACTCTTCCAAATATCTCTAATTTACGTGATTTAGAGCCCACCAATCTCTCCACAATTCCATAAACTTCATCTGGTTTCCTCGATGTCTCGCGTGTGGGTGATACAATGATGTCAAGGTCAATGTTGCGATTTAGCCACTCAGGATCGCCCTTTAAACCAAGAAGGAGATGCTCCTTTGAGTGATTCAGCCAGTGACCAGTTCTACCTGTGACAATAGTTCTGCCCAGCTGGTTTGTCTTAACCCATGAAATTTCGTTTATGACTTTGTAACCCCATTTCTTCAGCGATTCCTTACCGAGCTCAATGGCACGGCCGGTGACCCAAAGTAATAGTATACCTTCATCTTGTAAGATATTCAACGGCAAATTGAGCAATTCAGTGTCGTTACATGTACCGTATGGTAAATGCATATGGATGTTCCATGCTGGGTCAGCAATAACTGCAGAGAACTTTCCTAATAGTGATAAATCGAATTTCCTGACATCGCATTGTATCCATTGCGGGGGCGCTACATTACGTGATAAATTGGAACAGCATTCTCCCCTTGTATACAAAGATATCCATGAGTTCTTAGATCTTGCTATATTCTCATCTGCCAACCATGAATTATACTTTGTTTCCAAGATTTGAGGGGTAAATTGTAAATAGTGTACATACCGGCAACAGTGCATTTTATGGCATGTGTCCAAATATGAACAATCTCCTAAGTTGGGGTCAGTCTTAGGTTTCATATTTGGTACAAAGTGTATCTTGTTCTGAACACATTGTATGAACTCTTGTTTTTGATTTATGAAGATTGGCCATTTTAAGGAGATTATTTTGTTATTTGAGATCATTGTGCATTTGGAAAGCAACTCTCTGTGCTCTAAGCTATTACAACGTGGAATTACTGGCTCGACAGGTTCTAGTTGTTTTGCCCTTTCTATACCTAATTGTGTAGCCTGAGTACGTGTAGTCAAAATGGCTTCAATTCTTTTCTGAAAATCGGAACTCTTGTCCTCAATTAGGCGCCTAAATTTTTCCTCCTGTTTTAAGCCATTCAACTTGAGCTCATCTCCCTTGGGGTGTTGTCTCTTTCTGTTTTTCAATATACAATGGAACTCGTGTAATATAGCACAATCAATGTAAGTTATAATGGGCTCTTCATTCAGATCGCCGATTTTCAACTCAATCCCATGTGAGATCTCATGAATGGCATTTATGATTCTCTTGAATGCTTCTATTTTGACATTAGTAGCCTTATAGATCACAAACACTTGGGAAAGCTCACCAGAAATTGGTGGACTCATGATCTCAATGTGATTGTCCATAAGGAATTTCACCACTTCCACTGTGTCGCAGTGCATTTTTCTTTTGATCTCAGTTTGTTGGGCTACCCATCTAGGAATCACATACAATAGAAAATATCTCCCAGAAATTTCTTGGACATGGGCCTCCATTTATATATCCTGGACAGGTTGCACCAGTTTGTCTTATGTTTCATGTTCAGATCTGGCGCGTGCTGTTAACGCGATTTAATTTTTTACATTTTTTAAAGGCGGACTGGCGCTTACAGTTAGGCAGCATTATTGGAATACAAACAAAAGGGCAAGTTCATACGGGCAAAGAGCTACTCTGATCTTCTTTAGAAATTATGAAACGGACATGGTCCTAGTATCTACAGTTAGTAATTTAGTATTGGAAGGAGACTCATCAGATTAATTGTCATTTATGGAATATGTGACATCGACAAAACGGAGGGAAAAAGATTTTAAGACTGAAAGGTTGCTTGAATAGTTTAATTCCGGATAGGTTTTAAGCTGTTGAACAGATTATTATTTTTGATTGTATGCTTTCTTCAGTTTAAATGCTGTCAGGATTGCCTCGCATTCGATAGGACACATCTCTCATCACGTGCTTTGTGCACTGACACGACATGCTCATAGAGTGGGCACACACTGCGAGAATATTCTAAAACATACAAGAGACATTTGACATTTACTGGTTTACATCATCGCAGTTTCAAAACACTATTGTTGATAAGGTGTTAAAAGGATCCATTAACCGTTCTTCATTGGTACTGGTGTATTTGTTTAGCAAGCGTCACAGAACTTGAACTGATATCAGTTAACTTCCTTTGCATTGGAATAGAGAGTGGATTTAAAGGTAGATTATCTAATATTATAGCGACTAAGTTAAGGAGTTGGGTATCAAGATTAATTAAGCAATCAAGAAGTGTTCATCTAGTGATTATAAGCCGTTTTGCATCCAGTTGAATTTATCATTTTCTGGTTATACTATGTCAGGGACTTTTAGTGTGGATAGCAAAACTAAAGAGTTTCAGCCTTTGTATGAATTCGGCTCTAACTATGCCCCTCGAGTATCTTATCACATAAATCCTGAAGTATCACATTACCACTATGGAGTACGACATCCTATGAAACCCTTTCGCTTGATGCTGACGGATCATTTAGTCTCGGGGTATGGACTACACAAAATCATGGATCTATACAAGACTAGAAAAGCCACTGCAGAAGAAATGGAAGAATTTCATTCGGAAGACTACGTTAATTTCCTTTCAAAAGTAACACCAGAGAATTTGAGTAAACTTCCGAGAGGTACCTTAGAGAAATTTAACATTGGTGATGATTGTCCGATTTTCCCAAATATATTCCAGTACAGTTCATTGTACACAGGGGCATCTCTTGATGCTTCTAGAAAGTTGATAAATAACCAATCAGATATTGCAATCAATTGGTCAGGTGGGTTACATCACGCCAAAAAGAATAGCCCTTCTGGTTTCTGTTATATTAATGATATTGTCCTGGCAATATTAAACCTGCTGCGGTATCATCCTAGAGTCTTGTACATTGACATCGATTTGCATCATGGTGACGGTGTCCAGGAAGCCTTTTACACCACTGATCGTGTATATACTATTTCATTTCACAAATATAATGGAGAGTTTTTTCCAGGAACGGGTAAAAACGATGAAACAGGTTGTGCAGATGGTAAGCATTTTGCTATGAATGTGCCTTTAGAAGATGGTATCGATGACGACTCGTATATCAATCTTTTCAAATCCATAATAGATCCACTAATCACTACATTTAAGCCAACTGTTATCTTGCAACAATGTGGTGCCGACTCTTTGGGACACGATAGGCTGGGATGTTTCAATCTTAATATTAAAGCTCACGGTGAATGTGTTAAATTTGTAAGAAGTTTTGGTATTCCCATGTTAGTAGTTGGTGGTGGTGGTTACACACCGAGAAACGTCTCCAGATTGTGGACTTACGAAACAGGTATTCTGAATAATGTTCTCTTACCGGAAGAACTACCAGATAATTTACCATTTAAGGAAAGTTTTGGGCCAGACTACTCGTTATATCCAGTTCTAGATAACTTATACGAGAATAGAAACAGCAAAAAGTTCCTGGAAGACATAAGGATTAGATGCTTGGAGAACATCAGGTTTTTGCAAGGTGCACCGAGTGTACGTATGGATGCAGAGAATATACCTACACAGGATATCTCGGGTCTTACAGAAGAAGAAGAAGAGCTGATAAAAGAGATGAACGAGGAGGATGAGGACTGGAGACTCCAAGAGATTGAGAAAGAGAACGCAAAGATGATGGAACTCATATATTAGCAGCTACATACTATTTACGATAATGAGAAGCAACTAAGCAATTTGGCTGCTGGATAACCAAATTGAGTATTTAAATAGATGAGAACACATCTCAAAAACATGAAAATTGTATCACTATTACCATAATTATAGATATAGATAGCAACTGTTCAGGCACACCGGCATTTGGTATGTGAGCCTTTTAATGGTGTCATATGAGACGATCTGGGAATATATGAGTCCGCACTAGAATTCAACGATTTTTGTGAGTTGGCTCCCCTGAAACTGGTTCCAACGACTTCTCTTCGCTTAGTCTGTGGGGCATCTTGTGAAGGCCTGCCACAACTGATTTTTGACAAGGTTCATATATTAACTAATGAGCTCATCGCTTCTGTATTTGCTTGATTTTAAAGGTCCTTATAGCTAGTTTCAAGTATTTGTGATAGCAACTGGCTGTGGAATTGGTGTATGTACTTTTGTCCTGCCAAAGGAAAGACATCTGATTCACTCCTATTTGGTTATTTTATTTCAAAGTTGATTTCAACAAGTGATTGCGGTTTCAATATTGTTAACTTGAGCTCTATCCGCTGTTTCTATTGGAGAACAAAAGGAATACTTTGGGGAACTTTGCATTTTGACTAGACGTGAATACAATGGCCATATTCTCAGGTGTTACGGTAGACCTGTCGGTGATATTCACCAATGTCTACATCATGGCATACCTGGTTTCGCGGATAATATCCAATATTCTGATAAGAATATGTTCTATGCGGACACGTATGACCCCTATCAAGCTTCCTGTTTGGTCAAGGATAATGTTTCATGGTATAAGTGCAGTTTATGCAGTCATGCTTCTGGTACGAATTGAGCATCTGCTAGGAAACATAGATATAGGGATGAATGTTACGTTAGAGGATCTATGTGTTCAAGTGTATTTGTGTGTTTTGATGTTTGGCTGTGTTGAGGAATTCACAGCAACCACCACCAACAGGAAAGTTATCAAAGCCACTTTTTCTAGTCCAATCTTGTTGGCGGCAGATATGGTCCAGGCTATTAACGGTACAACAAGTTTGAAATTGGATTTACTAAGAGTAACACTCCGTTATTGTGTTGTCGAAAATCTTTTAGTACAACTTATAGAGTTGATAGACAAGAGAAACTTACGTTTTTTAAGTTCTTTACTAGTGGAATTCTTTAGGACGTTTACAATTTTGAAGATCATGATTAGAGAAGAAAATGGGTATGAGTTTGGTTCTACTTTTGCATATGGCCAGTTTTTAAACTTCTTCTGGCCAGCTACACTGTTTATATTAACATACATTCCATATCAAGTGGCTAAGTTAGTCAGGTGGGACCCGTTTGAAAATAACAGTAAGATTAAAACACAAAGAAATGCCAGTAAACTTCAATATTATATGTTTTTCGAAGGTCTAAAATCGACCTTAAATTTTACCGGTTCAGAATCAGTGGAAGAGTTGCTTGTAACTTACCTGAACAGGCTTTGTAACATTTTTTTCTTTGACAAGCAATCTGTTCAAAATGAAATGGAGGAATTACAATTACCAAATAAGATCAGTCATAGCTATGTTATTAGTGGCTACTTGAATCCAATCAAGGGGGCACCAGAAGATGTTATAAAAGGAGATGTCACAGACAATGATGGTAAGGCACCAGTATCTGGTGTCGAGAAAGCATTTTCTATCTTGCCCTTTTACAGCCCATTACTCTTTGCAAACGTGAAAACAATCAAATCGGTCATATCATGGATATTTATGAAAGTTAGATCTTTCTATAAAACTACCGAAGATATCGAAAGTACAGAAGAGAAAAGGAAGAATGACCTCAATAAAGTAGATTTTAACTCTTACATCACTGAGAAAAACTACTATAAGTTCCTTACTAAACCCATTACAAACGCTATCCCACAACCGAACAAGAATGTGGAAAATATTCTGCCTTTGTTGTTACCTGAAGAGGATAACTCAGAGGATTACGTCCCAGATAATGACGAATTAGATGATGATGATTATGATGAAAATATTACAGATGATAATGAACATGATGACAGTAACGAAGACAAAGAAAAGAGTAACAGCTCCAGAATCTCGAATAATGACTTACAGAAGGAACTTGTTAGTTTGATAACACCACTTCCGGAGGAAGTCGAAACATTGGATGGCATGACATGGAATACCTCGGTATGGACAAGATATAAATATAGAGACTCGTTAAATCAATGTCTAACAAGAAACAAGTATAGTGAACTTAATCCCGATGGTGTGTTGACAGAGGCATTTATTGAGAGGGTCAGCCATAATGCAAATAAGATACATACACACGAGGATCTTGAAGGCGAATTAGATTTATCTTGTGTGATATGTAAGGTGAACACCAGAAAGATTGTGCTGTGGCCATGTAGATGTCTAGCAATTTGTGATGAATGTAGAGTCTCTTTGGGAACGCGGGGCTTCAAGAAATGTGCATGTTGTAACACGAATATTGAGGCTTACAGTAAACTTAATATTGTGTGACTTATAAACTTCTACATCGTATTTTAGCCCAATTATTCTCTCACATTTTTTTATTTGCAATTTATAAGAATCAAATGATGTGTCATTTCACATTACTGGAGGATCTCGTTGCATTCAGATAGCAGAACTTACATTTTTTATAACAATGCTTTACTTTCAGTCTCGAAGAATTATGCTATGTTGTTGTTCATCATGGCTAAGTTTTGCAAACTTTTAAATAAAATTTTTTGATAGATAGTTACTATTCTGGCTAGTTAAAACTTATAACCATTTGCATTATTGAAACCCTATAACTGCTATTGATTTGTCGTGCTGCGGTACCTCATCGCATTTCACTATGCAAAAAAATTTTAATGTATCAGAATGTCTGGAAAAAAAGTATATAAAGAGCTAACATCCTGAATATTCTACTGTTTCAGTTTTTAATACTAGTTAAATCTATTCTTATTTTGAAGTTTTAAAAAATAACCATAGTCCCGCGTTGGGAAAAATCTAATAGGTAAGAGGAATAGTATGGCTATCTCTTTTGAGATCCCATATGATGTCCTTGCTATTGCTGCTTAACTTATCTACCAATTTCCCAACACTTTCAGCGCTCGAGAGGCAGAGTCTCAAGGAACCCAAGACGTAATTGATTTAGTTTCCTGTCTATTTATTTAGGTGGGAGGTCCTTTGGTTATTTACTTCTCCTCTACGGGCTTCGTGCTCGTGGGGTTTTGAGTCGTTTTTGGCCATCGGATTTGAATTGATTATTGTTTTCGAGGTTGTTGCCATTACGTATATGGATGAGACAGAAGTAGCCCCGCTGACGGGTCACCAATTGTTAGATCAAGTAGGACGCATGATCTTGAATTCTCCTTTTGTGGAAAATTGAGAGGTTTCAAAATCTAGGATTTATCCCATTTTTTGTTTTCACTCTTTTGGAATCTTTAGGATTGAGTTCGATCGTCTTTGTTGTCGTTCTACAGCGGTATATTCCTGAACACTATGTAGACCCTTGCTGGTCGATGATCATTTGGGTAAAACCATACTGCATACATTCAATTTCATTTATAGATTTTTATTTTTTGTAGAGCTTTCTTGTTATTGTTATTAAGACATCGTTATTGTAGCTTACTAAAATACTAGTTATTGTAAGTGCAAATATTCAAGTGGAAATCTCTTGCATTTATTTCAAGTTTTGGTAGGAGTTCAAGTGTATCTTGGCGAACATATATTTATTTATAAAAGAGTTTGAACATATAAAAAACCATAAGGGGAATTAAAAAATACAGGCATGAAAGTACATAGTAGCTTGGATTGTATTCATGACAGCTTATCCTTAAACATCGAAATTGCTTTTCAAACACATCTATAGTTATTATATTAATAAAGGAGTGGAATGTCCTCTTTCATCTGACATCAAAGATTGTGAATTATTACAGATTGTGATTTAATTCACAATTATTATTACAGATCCATGTTGAAAATGTTTATATGAGGCGGATGGTTATTTTGAATACCGCAAACTGATTATGTGGAGAAATAAAGATATATGACTGTCTTTGTTATCCTGAAGCACTTTTTTATCGAAATTTATTTATTTAGTTGACATAAGGCACTTTTGTTTCAATGATGGAACAGACGAATTGGATTTTCAACATAGACTAAGTCAAAAGAATCAGCAGCAGCAAACACAGCCTTGTCTTGAACAGATCCAGATGGAGCAGCAATGTACTTAACACCTGATTTGACAGCTCTGTAAACATTGTCTGGGAATGGGAAGAATGCATCTGAGGATAAGGAGACATTATTCAACTTAGAGAGCCACTCCTTTCTTTCCTCCGGTGTTAGCGGAGTTGGAATTTCAGCGAACTTAGATTCATATTCGGACTTTTCTGGATCCTCTTCAGGAATTTGACCAGTAACATATAAGTCGATTGCATTGGACTTATCTGGTCTCTTAACACCCTTGGCCCACTTAAAGGCAAGAACCTTTGGATGTTGTCTCAACCACCAATTGTCAGCTTTATCACCTGCTAGTCTTGTACAGTGGATTCTGGATTGCTGGCCAGCTCCAAGACCGATTACCATACCGTTCTTTGCATAACAGACGGAGTTAGATTGTGTGTATTTTAGAGCTAATGATGCAACAGTTAGATCAATCACGGCCTGTTCAGTCAAGTTCTTATTGGCAGACACAATTTCTTTGAAAGAAGATTGGTTGATGATGGCGTCATTTCTCTTTTGTTGCAAAGTGATACCGTAGACATCTCTCGATTCCATGGCATCTGGGATGTAGTTTGGATCTATTTGCAAGATACAGTACTTACCATTCTTCTTCTTTTTTAGGATCTCCAATGCCTCGGGTTCAAAGCCTGGAGCAATTACACCATCAGACACCTCCTTGGAGATAATGGTTGCAGTTGGGACATCGACGATATTCGATAGGGCAATCCAATCACCGAAGGAGGACATTCTGTCGGCACCACGGGCCCTTGCGTAGGCACATGCTAATGGAGATAGGTTCTCGATATCGGATACAAAGTATATTTGTTTTTCAACATCGGAAAGTGGGATACCAACAGCGGCACCAGCTGGTGAAACGTGTTTGAAGGATGCTGCTGCTGGTAAGTTTAGCGATGCTGATAGCTCCTTAACCAAAGGCCAGGAATTTAGAGCATCCAAAAGGTTAATGTAACCTGGGGAGCCACTCAAGACCTTGAATGGCAGCTCCTCCAATTGTGTGACGAAAGCCTGTGCAGGTCTTTGGTGTGGGTTAGCACCGTAACGCAGAGGCAATTGGGCTCTGTTTTCGGAGTATTGTTTTCTGAAGAAGTCAGAGATGGCGGCATCGTAGTCAGCAGTGTGTTCAAAAGCCTTTAGTGCCAGTCTGTTTCTCAGCTCCTGAGAAACTTCGCCGTGCTCTTTCAGTTCGTGCAAGAAAATAGCGTAGTCGTTAGGGTCGGACAGGATTGTGACTCTCGAGTGGTTCTTGGCGGCGGCTCTCAACAAGGTAACACCACCGATATCGATCTCTTCGACTGCTTCTGGTACTGTGACACCGACCTTTGCGACGGTCTCCTTGAAAGGGTACAAGTTGCACACAACAAAGTCCACTTTGTCAATGTGCTGGTCCTTCAAGTCCTTCTCATCGCTCTCCAAGTTCCTGGCTAGAATACCACCGTGCACCGCAGGGTGCAGCGTCTTCACTCTGCCACCCAGCATCTCTGGCGCATGTGTGATCGAGGACACGTCGTCCACAGGAAACCCGGCCTCGCGCACCATGTTCGCAGTACCGCCTGAGGCCAGAATCCTCACATCGTTCTCAATCAACCCCTTCGCCAAGTCCAGCAGCCCAGTCTTGTCGTAAACAGACAGAATAGCCGTCTTCTTGTACATGTTAATGTTCCTATCGTTGTTTTTTTTCAGTTATCAGTCACCCTCAACAGTATTTGTGTCTATCCCTTCTCCTAGGTATGCCACCCCAGTACACGCCCATCCTATTAGAAATTTTTAATTGGCCCTATTTATACTTTTTGCCCAAATTGCGCACCAACTTCAGACCATAGAAGAACCCCTTTGGCCGGGAGAGGACTCTGAAAAGGTTTTGCGCCCTACACAGAAACTCCCCTAGAGCTTCGTCATCTGCGTATGCGTTCCCTTTATATTACCCTTCTCAGCTTTAACTCTGTCCCCCCTCCCCCACCAGCTCGAATCCCAGCTCAGAAACTCCCGCACAAGAAACTACTTCCCAGTTTTCGGTTTACCCATTTTTAACTCCTGCTAATTTTCAATAATTTCACTTGGAACTGCACAGACACTGCCGCAGCCAGACACTGCCATAACCATCTGGGAAATCGGGCCTGCTGTGACTTCCTTTTGGCTCACTGTGGTGGTCCCTGTGGGCTGTGTTAATTGCGACGTTTGTGAGGATGTGGGGTCGGGTGACTCTTTTCAGTATGGTGGGAAATGATTCGTACATGGGTATGATAATACCAATAGTACAGTTATATTAGTGGTATTATTAGATATCTCTTTTTTATTAAATTACAAGTAGTTATGGGTAAAAAGCTTGACTCCTACTGTTAAGTATGTATATATGGACTTTTCTAAAGTAATTGATATACTTGATATTACCACATTGTTTTTTAATATTATATAAATTTGTATATGTATTTTTTAGCCTTTTAACGTAATAAATCAACCAATTGACTATGTAAACATTAATAAATTTATACTAATATTACTCTGTCTCTTTTTTTAAAAAAAAGTGGAAAGTTTTGTTTTTATTTTACAAAATACCTATGTATAGGAATACTTATACTATAAAAACAAAAAAAGTCCCATATAGAAAGAAAAATCGGAAAAAGCGAGACGAGGCTTACGATTACTTTCTGTATCTCCACAAGGACAAGGTGTTGTGTCTCTTCCAGGTCTTTCTTCTGCCGGCCTTGGTGTTGGTGTATCTGTGACCCTTGTTGATACCTCTGGACTTCTTACCAGTGGCAGTCAAACCTCTAGCCTCACGGTGCTTGTGGACTGGGTTACAGATCCAGTTGTAACGAGCATCTCTTCTGATAGCCTTGTGGGATGGGTCGACAAGGATAACTTCGAAGTACTTGTAAGTAGAGTCTTGGTTAACCCAGTAGGAGTTTAGAACTCTCAAGTTGGAAGCACGACGACCAACTCTCTCTTCGGCAGTAGCTCTCAAGGATCTTTGGTACTTCAACTCGTTGACACCTTGGTTGGTTGGCTTACCGTAAGTAGCACCCTTTGGAACAGGTCTCTTTCTGTTACCACGTCTAACTCTGACACGGTAGATGACGAAACCTTGCTTGGCCTTGTAACCCATTCTTCTAGCCTTGTCTGGTCTAGATGGTCTGGAGGCTCTGTGGATAACGTTCTTTTGTCTGTATTCCCAGACTCTGACTCTTTGCAAGAATCTTAGAACATCAGATTGCTTCTTTCTTTGAAGCTCTTCCAAATACTTGTAGGCACCCATTGTAGTGTTGTTGTTAAAATAGTTGGTCGTACCGATATGTCAAAAGAGAGAATAAAAAATTAAGTGAATTAACTAATAAATATACATTCAAAGAAAAAAAATATACGTTTCTCTTTTCCTGTTAGTGCACACTATATATACTAATTGAAAAATTTTTTTTCGTAGTTGCAGGCCCCATCGACAAAATTCCAATTGCTTGCGGGAAGTGAAAAACTTTTTCACAAGCACCAAAAAAAAAACTCTGAAATCCACAGAAACCCCCGTAAAACAAGAAAAAACCAAAGGTCTCTTTTTGGGAATTAAGAAGTAAACCTGTCTCGTATCAAACGCTTTTTTTCCAGATTATATCATCTTATACGTCTTGTGATTGAGGGTTGGGTTCTCGTTCAAGGTGAGGTGTCATACTCAATAAAAGCCCTAAACTTCGTAATTGGTGCCATATATTTTCTTTTCCCTTTTGTCTCGGCGGCTAACGTTAATATTTCCTTTGGCAGCAAAAATCTTGCATCATCGGCGGGTGTCGAAGGTATGGTTCTATATTTGGAAGGTTGCACTCCCCCCTCTCCCCGACCACTATTTTAAGAACACTTTGTCTGCCGTAATGGTGACGTCAGTTTTCCAGATCTATGTATCCGCGGCTAATCTAACTGTTGTTGTTTTTTTTCTTACCTGGGGATATGTCAAAAATAGCATATCTGTCTTAGAATTGCACGTACCAAATTGGTTTGTGTTTTTATTTCTCGGCGGCTAATTCCCAGATCTCTATTTCCCCTCGATTTCTCTCCTCTTTTTTTTTCTTGGTGCAGAAGTGCAGTGGCAGATACTATCTCCGCGGGATCTCCGCTTTTCAAGTTTTTATTTTTAGCAGTTCTGTTACTTTGATACGTTTTTACTCACAAAACTACGCAGAGGCGCCACTAAGTTTTTTTTGCCTTCCCAGGTTCACTGCCGCGGACCTTTGGATTCAATCCTCGCCTGTCTTCCCCTCCCCCCAAAAAAAAAGTATAAAAGGGCACCGGGTTTCTCCAAAAACAAAATTTCCTGATTCTTGCGCCGCCTGCGAATTAATAAAAAAATTTTTCTTTGTGTCAAACACTACCTCTTTTTACACCCTTTTATGCTAATTGATACCCATTAAAAAAAAAAATTCCACTGTTATTAAAGTATGTCAACCCTTTTCATATAAAGATAGCTTAGAAAATTTGAAACAGTTACAGCTAATTTTTTTTTGATTCTTTTTGATTTTATTATTACCTAAATGCTCTACGTCAGAGGATTTTTGTTCTGTCATAGTCACAGGTAGAAAGACTACTTGCATCCAAGGGAATTGAAGAAACTGGAACGGATGACTACAGAAAGTTTCAAGTTTCAAAAAGTCTCTGTTAAGAAGATATGTTTGCCAGAGCCCTTGCAATGGGAACCAGACACAGCAATCGTCGAAGAACAGAAGAGTTACTTGAGAACACCAAGGACAGCTAATGATGATGATCAAAGCATATTGGCGTCTATCCTTTCAAAGTGGAGTCAAATGATAAGAAAAAGCATAAGAAACTACAAACAACGGAAAAGGAATAGGTTGAAATTTTGTCATAATTTGAACGGTAAATATTTGGGACTTAATAATACCAAGCTGAGTACAAATTTTATTTTGCCAGATATCCCAGTAACAATGTCAACTAATGAAAGAGAATGGTTACCACAGATTGAACCAATAATGGTTAGGGATATGGTAATTGAATTTCCTACAATTGAAAGCATCACATACAGCGAAGCAGATATAACCACATTATCCAACGATGTTCCTCAAATAATTGATTTCTATCTGGATAATGACATTGATGATATAGAATCATTGAAACATCGCAAAAACATGATCTCTATAAAGAAGAGACTTGTGGAACAGAAAATAACCGATCTAACCAATTTACTTCAAAGAAAGACACCCGAACATTGTTACCGTCAAAGGACCAGTAGGGACAAAGTTATATCTATGATGAATGATTTACAAAGACTGAACTTTGAAGTAGAAACGAAAAAAAGAACTATAGAGCTACTAAAGTCGCAAAATCTTAGAATGCCAAAATATTGAATGACATGCCAAAAAACTGAGCAAGTTTTGTCTTTATCTTCATCAATTTTTTTGAAAGAGGGATTGCATTATACAAACGCGATGGCATCATCGCGTGAATAAATTTACTATTTTGTTTTCTTTTTTAGAAATTAATGAATTAGAGTTTCGCTCTTCTCCCCACAAAAATGACAACACTACGTGATGTAATATAATAAATGAAGAAAAAAAAAAAATTGGTAAATATTATTAGAAGAGTTAATATAATTATTACAGACTATTGTCCAACATATACAACTTAGCAGACATTTCAAAAGGACTAATACTATATAAAAAAAGTTAATAGTTGTTCAAACTAAAGACATCTGAAGTTTTTTACAATCCATAGAAGGGAGGCCTATTAGATAGATACTATATCTTGAATACAAAGTAAGAGCCAATGGTACTTTAGTAATGGATCAGAATGCAAACCAGAAGAAACGATTCTTTAAAGATGAACTCGAGTCGTCTATCGAAACCACTTTGACTGATAAATCATCTTTTCTATTTGAACCGCAGGTAGATGCGATTCAGGAAGAAAATGCAAATGATCCAGAAGAGCAAATTGCACAAGGTACACAGGAATCACCCTTTATAGAGCAGCTAAGAGCAGTGTTGCCCACTATCCGGTTAGAAGTGGCCTTAGCACTTGAAGAAAAATATAGGGATATTGACGACGGGTTGGATCTGGCTATCTCAGAGTATTTTGACCAATATCAAACCGGAAATGACGATGCACCACCATCGTCTTTGGAACTGCAACATTCCCAAGAAGTGTTGACGGTGCCTGATAATGAAGAGAAGGATACAGATCTTCAACTAGTAAGTGTGAAGAGGAAACGTGAGGACGATTTCATGCAGTCTAGTCAATCAAAAAAGCCCCAAAGGGCAAACAGTAGTTGGAAAAAGTTTGTTGGATCACTACAAGTTACAGTGATGGTTACGAGACCTACAATGAGACCTGTCCCATACGGGACACCACTTATCTTTAAAAGATCCAATAATAATGTGCCTTTAAAGAAAATTTACGAACAATTGAACAAGAAAAAGACAGGTCTTGCTGCATTTGTTAAGATTTATAGTGCCAATGATGAAAGGGAAATTGGTAGAGTTCCCGAAGATATAGCTCGAATTGTTTTTCCTCTTCTTCATCGAAACGAAGTCCATTTTAAACTAACAATGATCTATCCTGGTGATAAGAGACTAAGCATAGGTGATAATATAATTATCCAAATGGACTCATTTCTAACCTCCACACTGTTTAATCGCAAAGAAAATCCTACGTTTTCGACTCAAAATGGAAATGGGCGTGAAAGATTTGGAGCAATAGTGGAAACTGAACAGGAACTGGAAGAAAGAAATATAAGAATGGGTTTAATCATGTTATTCGATAAGATAAAATTAAGGCCAGTTAAAGATGAGGCCAAATTTTTAGAAAAGTTGAAACAAGATGGCGATGACAACGAAATAGTTGATCTGGAAGACGATGAGAGTTTTGGGAATTTCTTATCACAAGAACCTTTAAACGATGAGTTACCAACTCAGCATCAAGAAGATACGATGAATATCAATCAATTGACCTCCTTTTATAAAGCAACGCAATCTTCTAAACAACTAAATAGCTTAATACCGACAACGCCTCCACCAGAGCTAGTTAAAGTGGAACTTCGCAAGTATCAAAAGCAAGGTTTAACTTGGATGTTGAGAAGAGAGGGTATTTCCATAGGCCATGATAATGAAGATAAATCCGAAGATGATACTACACTTCTTAACCCCTTGTGGCGACAATTTCAGTGGCCCAGGAATATGTCATGGCATAATCAATCTACAGGGAGTGAAAATGACAATTCAAATCCTAAGCTGATTTTCTTTTATGGGAATCTTCATACTGGTGAATTTTCTCTTGAGAGGCCAACGATGAATTCTTTCAAGAATGGTGGTATATTGTCCGATGAGATGGGTTTAGGTAAAACTATTTCAGCTCTATCATTAGTACTGATGAGACCAAAGGACGAACATACTACCAGTCAGTCACTGTTTCACCAAGAGAGTTCTAATTTATCAAGTGATGATGTAATAGAAATCAAAGAACCGGAAAGATCATATGCTTACAAAACAACGCTAATCATTGTGCCGATGTCATTATTAACCCAGTGGCGTGATGAGTTTGACAAAGTCAATAATAATGCTGGATTAACGTGTGAGTTATATTATGGAGGTAATGTGAGTAGTCTCAAAAGCTTACTGATCAAAAGAAAGAACCCACCAACTGTTGTTCTAACTACTTATGGTATTGTTCAGAATGAATGGACAAAGTTAAGTAAAGATGGAACAAATATCAGGTCTCTGGGACGAACTTCTGGTATTTTTTCTATCGAGTTTTTTAGGATAATTCTAGATGAGGGCCATACTATAAGAAATAAATCTACAATTACTTCTAAAGCGGTATTAGAACTATCTTCAAAATATAGATGGATACTGACTGGTACCCCAATTATCAATAGACTGGATGATTTATATTCTTTGGTAAAATTTTTGAAGTTAGAACCTTGGTCTCAGATCGGTTATTGGAAACAATTCATTACAAATCCTTTCGAGGAACGAAATTTTAAGCAAGCATTTGATGTTGTTAATGCTATTATGGAACCCGTATTACTAAGAAGAACAAAGCAGATGAAAGATACTGATGGAAATCCTCTTGTTCAGCTACCTCCAAAGGAAATTGTTATTGAGAAATTACAATTATCTAAGAAACAGAAATTAATATATGAAGAGTTTTTGCAAAGGGCAGAGAAAACATTCAGATCAGGTCTACAATCAGGTGATCTCTTGAAAAAATATTCAACTATCCTGGTTCATATATTAAGACTTCGCCAAGTTTGTTGTGATTCAAATCTAATTGGAACCTTAGATGAAAATGATGAAGATTTGTCTTCAGGTAATAACAAGCTAATAACTGAATCAGTTGATGTAAAAACCCTAATACCAGATACAGAGGAGGAGGAAGATGAGGTACCTCCATTTGAAAATGACGAACTTGACAAATTGATTGAATCTGTAGAGGCAAAATTTATTGATTCAAACCAACTGATACCTGTTGAGTGTTCTATATGTACAGCGGAACCTATTGAGAGCTCGTCTGCGGTTGTTACAGAATGTGAGCATGTTTTTTGTAAGGAGTGTCTGGAGGAATATGGTAACTTCCAAAAAGAGAAAAGCTTGCAACAAAAGTGTCCTAACTGTAGGAGGGACATCAATTTAAATAGATGCCTAGCCTTTGAAAAAGGCTCTGATGGAATTCTAAAGCTGATCCATTTTGACCGTAAGGAACGGCCTGCGAAGCTTAATGCCTTAATAAGGCACTTACAACAGCTACAAGATAGTTCTGCCGGTGAGCAAGTAGTAGTATTTTCACAATTCTCCTCATATTTAGATATATTGGAGTCACAACTAAACGAGGTCTATTCATCAAATAAGTTGAAAGTTTACAAATTTGATGGTCGCCTGTCCTTAAAAGAGCGTACTGCGGTGCTAGAAGATTTCAAAGTCAAAGATTATGCAGTACAGAAGGTTTTGCTTCTATCATTAAAAGCTGGTGGTGTTGGGTTGAACTTGACCTGTGCGTCTTATGCATTTATGATGGACCCGTGGTGGTCGCCCAGTATGGAGGATCAAGCAATCGATAGAATTCATAGGATAGGGCAGACTAACAGTGTGAAAGTCATCAGATTTGTAATAGATGGCTCTATTGAAGAAAAAATGTTAAGGATCCAGGACCGTAAAAGAACGCTAGGTGAAGCCATGGATACTGATGAGGATGAGAGACGTAAACGTCGCATAGAAGAAATTCAAATGCTATTTGAATCTTAACGAATATAGAAAAACTGCATGAATGACTTTCGACTAATGTAATATATATATTTAAAGTACTGCATCTTAATAAATAATTATAGAACACATCTCTTTCATTTGTTGGGTGATTTATCTCTTATAGTTATACATCACCAGTATTGTGATCATCTTAGACGTCAAAAACTGTCCTCGATGAAGAGTTCGCAGAAACTCAAATTGACGCGACCAGAATGAGAAAGTTGAAAAGTATCACAATAATACCAATACATGCAAACTTATAGTATGCAAAATTCGACTGGAGTTGCCTTTTAACTACAGAGGATATACAAAGCACCTCCGTTAAACGCAAAATATTAGACACTTTATTTCTGATTATCACTTTTCCTGGGACGTGAACTGTACTTGAATTGGTTGGTAATTAGGTACATAAATACAATCATTGTTAAAACATCGCAAGTTATCCCCATAACGGAATAGATAAATTGAGATAATAATTCTGAATCACTTTTAATTTGTCTCTCTATAATAACACGTTTACACTGGTGAGTAACAAATACTAAGCATGTCGCAAACTGCTGAAAAGGGTATTGCGGATTTGATAAATAATCTGTTTCGGATATTTCGAGTTGCTGGAGCCAAATGCAGGGTGTTAGATGAACCATTTCCTTCAAAGTTTCATGAATCAGACCCACTAAAAATTTATGAATCCTATAACAGGTTTTTGAAAAGTAAAACCGATCATGATGGCTCTATCAAAAATGAGGATAAGCTTCCATTGACAACAATAACCGAAAGAAACGATAAGAAAGAGTATAATGTTAGTCATGGTGGGTTATACAAGCTGTATCATGATATTAAATTGGTATGCATAATGCTTATCAATTATTTCCCCCAAGGTTCCAAGAAATATCAAATGGTGGATAAATTCTATAAATTTGCTACTGAATTGATGCTACGAGAAGCCTATAAGATCGGCGCTCAATTAGTATACGAGACAAATTTGGATGATGATGAAAGAGAGACGGACTCCAGCAGAACAGAACTTGAAAAGGCCATAAGTGCTGACTTCATTAAAATTGCTACTAATTATACTGTTCCTGTTACCGAGACTTATCACATTACTACTAAAGATCTGGAATTATTTTCTTCTACTATCGAGAGATCTGAAATTGATTATAGACCGCATGAATTACCAAACTCTAATTTTGAAATCAATAAAGTTATTCCACAAACCAGCCTTTTAGATGAAGCACCTAAATTGGGCTTTTTGGCAGCAAACACAAGCGGTATCCCAGATCCAACTCTGCCACCTACCGAAATGATGACCAGATTTTTGCATCCAAATTGGTATGCTCTACCAACTACGGTATGGCTAAAATACAATGGATTTAGCTCATGGGCACCTTCTTTTAATGAAAATGGAACAGTTATAGATTCAACAACAAAAGGTACGATATGGTTGAATAGAGTTGGATATATGCAAGAACTTATCAAAAAGGAAAAGGAATTACATGAAGATTTATCAAAAGAGCAGGAAACCACTAAGGATGAGGAGAAGAAGACAGATATGCTTGATGATGCTGACCTGGATCAAACGAAAAAAAATGAAAAAACTGCAAATGAAGCTGAAGTGAAAACTGAAGAAGAAAATCTTCGAAATGATAGTAATAATAATATAAAAATTGAGAATCTTTTTGCTTGGACACCTTCTAATCAGTTAACCGATAGCGATATTGCCCTTCTCAAAGATGGTAAGGGCGAACAGCTTGTTAATGACACTTTATCAAGAATAGCAAGGTTGAGAAAGTCAAGAATAGCGAAAAGGCTAAGAGAGCCTACAGATGATGAGAGAAATCTATATTTCAAAGCTCGCCTTTTGTTAAAAGAAATAATGCTCTCAAAAACTGATCAGCCACTCAAATTATCGAATCACACTTCTTTTCCAATAGTTCAAGTGAATTATAATGGTACTATACCAGTTGTTAGGACACAACCTGTTAAAAAGAAAAAGTATAGAAGATAAAATTAATAAAACTTATACTAGTTTAGAGTAGCTATTTCTTTGTTACTCATATAACTTAATAGAGGAAGCATTTGTAATATTATAAAACATCACATATTCAAGTTAGCATTTTATGTAGATTGATGATATTTCTATGATGCTTTCATAATTGATGATACGAATGTTAAAAATGCAAATATTTATATATTATTAAACTCAGTAGTATTGACTGTAGAACCCGGATAGATACTTTGTTCATGGTATGTATCTAACCGTTGAACTACCTATAACGTAGTTTAGAAGTGTACGTCTGCACCGTTCAGCCAAGAGCCAACCAAATAGCAGTTCAAGCCACCAATTAAAGCCCAAACAAAGACAGCTGCTCCAGTTAATAATTTAGAATTGGTAAAATCTTTTTTCTTTCTTTGTGCACTGGAATTTAAAGGTGTGCTCTCGTCAACATCATTTATATCAGCCACATGTAAGTGATGATCCTCTACTGTCATAATTGACCTATTAGCAGTGAAATAGATAAGTGGCGCTGAAACAATTGGTAGAATTAGGGACAAAACAACTTGAGAGAAATTCAGGATATTTGATATGCCACGCTCTCCAAGTGTTAGTGTAACAAACAAACAAGGGATGATAGCGATCAATCTTGTACATAGTCTTGTAGCCCATGGGGGTAGAGACCATTCTAAGAAACCTTCTGAAACAATTTGACCGGCTAAAGTACAGATAATACCTGCAGACTGCCCTGAGAACAACATTGCAGCAGCAAAGATGAGGCCCGCCGCTGGTGAGATGTAGTGGACTAGCAAGTTATAAATAGACAATAAATCAGCATCTTCAGCTTCAGGCTGACCAGCTAGTGTTGCACCAGCAACAATTAGAATAGCTGAGTTAACAAATGTGGCTATTAGGAACAAGGAAATAATTAATTCAGCGTAAGAGTAGTTCAAAGAGTATTTGATAGCACTTAGACTTGGTGAAGATCCGACTTTACCATATTTCTTGATGTCGTAGTCGTAAAGTCTTGGTTTAACCAAGGAGGATCCCAAGTAAAGAGAATGTGGCATAACGGTAGCACCTAATATACCTAGAGATATGTATAAAGCTTGCTTTTCTTTGAAAATTATTGATGTTGGCATAAAGCCCTCGAATAATTCTCTCTTGTTTGGGATATTGATTTTGAACAACTCAAGTACAAAGCATAACACTGTGCAGATGACCAGAACACCCACAAACAATTCAAACATCCTTACTTTCTTCATGGACTGGCCATCTGGTCTGTAGAACATCAATATTAGCAGCACATCAAGCACAGTCAGGATCACACCTAATGTTAGGGGTATATTGAACAATATCTGTAGAGCAATAGCCGTACCCACCACTTCGGCCAGATCTGTTGCAATGATAGCGATCTCAGCAAAGAAATATAGCACATAGTTCACCTTCTTTGGAAGGTTTCTGCGACAATTCTCCGCTAAGTCATAGCCTGTCACAGTCCCTAACTTAACACAAAGGCATTGTAGAAGAACTGCAAAGATATTAGACACAAATATGGAGAACAGTAGCTTATATTTGTACTGAGCACCACCAGAGACACTGGTAGAGTAATTACCGGGATCCATGTAGGCCACACTGACCATGATGCCGGGACCCACGAACGTGGCGAACTTCTTAAGTATATCTATAGTCCTTGGAAGCATGTTGCAGTTCGGCCATATATTGAAATATATGCTAAAAACACCAGTATGTATATTATAAATCCGGGGTTTAAGAATATATTAAGCTCAACAACCAATGCGTATTAATATATATATGCCAAACTAGCACAATAAGAAAAAGGTGTCTGAGAAAGCCCACCTGGAGGGGTGTCTGGACTCATCTCGTCTACAAGAGCAAATATAAAATTCTAACCTGTGTGGACTTAGTAAAAATACGTCAATCCAAAAAGCAAATGAGAAGAACTCAAGAGCTCATCTCTCCCAGCAAAGTTCTTTTGACAAAATGTCATGTAATAGATCAAAAGATATTGATGAGAAAAAAAAGAAATGAATTTGGAAAAAAATTTTAGTGTGATTGCAACTGCAAGATCACACTGATCACCAAGCATGAACTAAGAACTTCAGAACCCAATATTTACGGGTGGCCCATTAAGCTTGCGCATTGCCCTTATCTGCTTTCTATGTTTATATTCCGGTTTATACAGGAACGGGTGTGTCCTGTCCTTAGGTATGGTTCTGTGAGAATCGAAAAGTACATGGGATTCCATATACATGTTTTCTTGTTTATGTCAATAAAGAGCAGGTTTATTTACCTTTTACAAGCTTTTGCCAGCCTTGCGAAGTTTCTTCGAGATCGACTTCTTCAAACTGTTTGGATTTTATATACTGTAAGACTCTGTCTTTGAATGGTGCTTGATCAAAATCTGACATAGTTGGTTGTGGATTTGGTTTATATATTGCATTTGTTGTTAATCGTGTGGTGTACTCAGAAAACATCCTTAGTTTCCTCTTGGCTTCATTGGTCTTAACCCGCTTGTGAACAGGTGCTATATTCATTGATGTATGCGGTCTCTTCACATGCATGTCTTGCGGTCTTATGGTTTGATTACTGATGTCGTGTACATTTGATGCCCCTAAATCACTCAATCCGGACTTGTGTGTATTATAAGGATATTCAAAAGTATTCTCCTTGTCTTTATCGATAGTGGCTAAGTTCGAGCTGATTGGTTCATGCGGTTCCTCTTTAACTTGCACTACAGTATCTTTTACGTTACTCGCCAATTCTGAGTTATATGGTTTCGGTTTCGTATTTTCTCGCCTAGCATCGTATTCATGCCCCACATGTGTCATTGAGTTTCTGAATGTGTTCTGTTGAGTGTTGACTTGATCGGATGAATTTAAATTATCTTGATTAATTCCATGAGACAATTTTGTCGTATTATCAAAATGAGAGTTTGAACTATCATTGGGCAAATTATGTATCTGACTATTCGAAATTCCAGTTCTGTTTACTTCTGAGATTGATTTGAAACCCATATTAGTAGAGTCCGCTTCATAAGTGATTCTGGGCTCAGAATTATTTCCGTTCTCCGATTCAATAATGGCTTCAGTTATGTTCTTACTAGTTGGAGTTAAAATCGGCATGGTTGATTGATCTACAGGTTCATCACAAGATTCGTTATGCTCCAGCATAACTGATGTATTAGCTGCAAATTGTTTGAATGATGGACTGTTTGTAATGGATACTGTTGGATTAATGTTGAGTTTCTCTCGTAAATATAGTTCAATTATGTTATCCATTTTCTGAATCACTTTGGTTTCGTCTTTCAGTAATATATCATCCTTTTCAGGCTCAATGTTCACATCAATCAATTGTGGTTCGCTGATAATGTTCACATACCATACATTGGGTTCTAGTAATTGTAGTCTCCTGTATATTGAGGATAACATTCTATCAAACTCTTTACCAAAAGCTAATTTTCTAGATAATGCCCTGTTATTTACAGATAGAAATTTATAGCTTTTCTTTACGTTGACAGCATCTGATTGGGGGATCATAGTTGGCAGAATGAGTTGGATATCTATCTTGTCTGTAATTTCCAGTGATGCGTTCTCGACAAAGTTAATATTTGTAGGTTTTCTTAAATTTGCTATCAGAGACAAAAGCCTCGGTCTTGTTAGATTAGGTGCTACTGATAATTGTAATTGTTTTTGAGCTATGGAGCCATTTTTATTTAATGAGACCAATTCAAAACTAAACCTTATATTTCTGAAGTTAAGCGCATAGTGGTATAAAATAGTCTTCAAATCCTCTATCGTTTTCCTGGCTTTACTTGATTGATCAATTTCTCTTGACTTGAACCCTCCCAACAGCTTACGCAGTGTAACAACTGTTCCCGTTGTGGCAGGTGCTTTTCTGACACTCTTAGGTTTTATAGAGCCATTTTTCTGGATATACCATTTTTCACCAACACTCTCATCCTTACATTTCGTAATTATCTCCAATGTGCCCACTTCACAACATAAATTGGCTATTAAAAATAATGCTTCTCCTCTGAAACCCAAGGTACTTATCTTGTCTAAATCGTCAAGGCTGTTTATCTTTGACGTTGTATTGTTGAGACACATCAGCTTTCTATCTGGCTGTGGCACCCCAGGACCATCATCTCTAACACTAATGTATTCACATCCTCCTGTCTTAGAATCAATTGAAACATAAATATTCTGGCACCCGGAATCTATACTATTATCAATAAGTTCTCGTACAGCGGCTTTGGGCTCGACTATAAATGAACTGGCAAAAATCTTCCATTTCTCATCGGCTATTATTCCCTTAATTGGCATCTTCCAACTTCCTTAATGAACCTTGTCCAGTCGTTCCTGATTTGATCCAATTATATAACAACTATCACATGTGAAGAATGCTCGAGGATATTGCAAGAATATTGCAACAGTTAGATAGTGGGATCAATTCCTCTAACACTATCAGATCATATAAACTATGCCTGTTTCTTATGTTTCTGCTTAGTTAACTTAAACTTTGTTTATTTACAATTTTATATACAGGCCCTTTTCTTGTTCAATAGCTCATCGCTACCTGAAACCTTCGGACGTGCTGCGTAAAATAAATATCTAGTACCAAAATATAAAATCCTCAAAGGTAACACAAAAAAATAGACATACCTACAATATAATAGCATTGTAATAAATTCTCAGCAACGATATTAGTCAACTATAATAATGAATAACACCTATGGTTTCATCATGTTATTAATTGTTTTAATTTAATTTTGGCAAAAAAAATAATGGACGCAACCGGAATCGAACCGATGACCTCTTCCTTGCAAGGGAAGCGCGCTACCAACTGCGCCATGTGCCCAGATAAACTGTGAAATCTTTTACCGGCAAAGTCAGTACATATTGTAGTATTCCCCAGGTCGTTTGTGAACAGCCACCATAACAATGCTATACTTATTGGAACTAATAGTCATCTGGTGTTACTGCCTAGCAATCAACCAACTATTATTATTATTAAAATTGTACCAGTTGGTGTGTATTGTTCTTTGTTTGAAAGCATAATCGAAACGAATTCAAGATGACCAACCATGTGCCATCATTACTTTAATGAGAATAATATATATTATATTAATATGAATATAAGAATAAAAAATAAGTTAAAAAAGTATGTCAGTGTATGTTTTTGTTTATGTGACCGTAATATGCACCAACTACATCCCTATAATTGGAACATTTCCCTTATTAGTCAAGGGAATTTCAATAAAAACACAGAGTTGGTAGTGAAATGAAATGAATAATATCAATCTTTTTGATTTGCTTGTTATATTTAGCCAACAACATTCATTTTTTATGTTCATTAGACGAATCATAACTTTTGATAAATAGAATAAAAAGAAGTGGTATAAAATCAAACTATTACCAATCTTCTATTTGCTCTCTTCTGGACTAATGTCACCGGCAAAGATACCTTTCTCTCTTTGGTCATCCCATTTCTCAACCCATTCGACAGGACATAGAGAAGAGTACGTCTTCCAGAACACTTTGCATGGTGCGAAATCTTCACCCTTCAGGTTGATACACTTGTGGTAATCCACATATGCTTGCCAGCAGTGTCTAGTTTGGTTTTGGTTTGGGAATCTTGGGTCGAAACCAACAGTGTGCAATGGTGAGTCAGACATTTTCCTTTAGTATGTTTTATAGTTGTTATTTGGTTTGTTTCCGAAAAGTAATAAACTGCCACCGAAGAAATTAGGCCTGAATGGCAAACTGCAACTTATGTTTTTTCTTTATATAAAAATAACACTATATAATATCTTTGCTGCTTTTCCCAAAGTCCAAAGAAGAGTGTGTTCGACCTACTAAGAAGCTAAAATCTTCTGTCTGTCATTGGCTCTCATCGGAACTACGAAACCACTATCCCCCTTCCTCGAGCCAATTGTATTCCAACTTTTTTGCTTTGTTTGCCCATTATTCCCACTCTACAATAGTAACTTCCCTCTCATCACCGAAGAGAAATGTGAAGAAGGGGGTGGGGGAAGCCAACGCAGGATCAGTAACAATCTCTTGTCTACAGAAAGCACCAAGTAAATTCTGTAGATTATCATTCCATATCGCAAGGGAATATCGGTATATGAAGTCTTCCTTCTATGGTTTCTGCATAACACAATCTTTTAAAGGGTTTCTCGAACACTATTGGCCGAAAGTCACGTGTAACTATTAACATTGTTAGTTCTTTCAGTCGTATGCTGCACTGCTGCACCTATCCAATTGTTAATAGATTGCTAATAGCTTGCCAATTACCATACCATACATATATTACTTAACCATATATTAATCAAACTAAATGGCATATTAAACAGATGTTATGTCACAGACTTACTTAGGATTACTTTTTTTTTCTATGTATTACTGTAATTTCATGATCTTTATATTTTAACAAACGCATTAATTATTTTTTATGTATTGAATGTTTTTAATAATCAGCTCTTCAGAATGATCTGAGTGGCCTTTTCCATTAGGTTTGTATTGTTTTCTTTATCCAAAGCCTTTAACAGTCTTACCAACTGAAGACATAATTCCCACTCTTCTGATGCTTTAATAGCGTTACTTGAGCTTGCTGAAGACTCTACCAGGTGTTTTAGGACTTTAAACATCAGCTCTTCATCCTTTAACACATCATCCATTGTCGGGTTATGTAGCTCAACAGGTTTCTCTTCTTGTATGTCACCTAGTACTTCAGTCTCACCGTAATTTAAGAACACTAATAATAAGACCCCAAGCATTTTCGACTCCCTGTTATCAATACATAATGCCAACAGCTCTCTTGGAGACATGCTTAAATCATCGAATAAAGTTTTCCAGTTCTTCATTTCACTCTTTCTGAGACAATTAGATATAATTTCTAGCATGTCACTGTATCTTGATATTTTACCATGACCGGTAGGTTTATCATTAAGAAGTTTAATCAGTTCTAATGTTTTTGTGATAGACTCTCCTTCCATCAGTTTTATGGAAAGATTCTTCTCCAAGGCAAATTTATAATGCTTTAAGTTTGAAAATTGCCTGCTAATATCGTAAAGATCGTCTCCTCTATCAATCTTCACCGATATCAGTTTATCTAGGTAACTAGAATTCTTCATAATGAGTTTCGAGAGGTTCTTATTAAACACACAATATAGCGACTGTACTATGGCTGCGTCTGACGAGATACATATAGGGTAATGCTCTTCATCTAATTTAATAGATAGTATAGGTTTTCGGTCTTCCCAAAGTCCATTGATATCATAAATTGTAAATTTATCTTCTTGAACCATATATATATGGTGCTTCACAACATCGACTATCTTTTCAACATTATCAAGTAATTGAGTGGTGTGAATAGTACCATCTGATAATTTTTCTAATCTGAATAACATGTCAGATGCATATATTATGAAACCATCCTTCCAAGTACTAACCCATTCCAAAGTTCTTGTAGGTAGTGAGTTCGCTATTTCAAGTGATGAGTATTGATGGATATTAACAATAGTATTTAAACCTGTTAATTGAACCTTGGAAATTACATCAAAAACTACAATAGATGATGAAGTAGAAAGGATAATTTCCGCTGTTTTGAAAAACCTGTCTGATGAGGATAGCTCTGAGCTATCCAGCTTTTGATTTTTCATCTTGAGATATTTATATTTGTGATGGGTATTTACCCAGAATTTCAATATATCAACATTTTCTGGTATCTCATAAGCCCATATCTCTAGATCTTCTAACTCATAATTTTCAAGTCCCTTCAAAGGTAAGTTATAGCATTTGACACTAACTGTATCTGAGTTATATTCTTTCAAGTGGCATACTAGATAGTTGTTGGCAATCCAGTGCATATCAATAATGTGTACATCTGTAAATTGATACCATAGACTAGTTTCTAAATTCTGTATCAATAACGAGTTCTTATTAGATATGTTAATTGCTACCAACTTAAGATTTGAGTTTAATTTGATATGTGAAATGTTATTGTTCAGTGATTTAGTTGGGAGTTTTAATGATTGTAATTGAATGCGATTTAGTGGCGAATCTCCAGATGAAGAGTAGAATTTGATATCATTGTTGTTATTAGCAATAGCTGACACCTTTGGGACTCGGAAGTCAAATGTAGATTGTGGAAACTCTTGCCAAAAGTTCCATATTTGATAATATCCTGATTCACAGGTTGTGATCAATGTTTTGTCAATATAGACTAACGCCGTGTAATTTAATGTGTCGTTATGAATCTTATTAGAGGAGCTATCATCCTCGGATATTGTTGAAAAAAGCTTATTACCAAACTTACTACAAATTTCAAGTCTATCATTTTCAGTTATTATGACAAAACATTCATCTGTCAATTTTTCTGCAAGCTTTATACTGAAATCAAATTTGCGATGGTATGTAAATTGATTCTTTTCTGTACAAAAGAAATTAACTGAATCTTTTGTAGATACAAGCATCCTAGAGCCTATTGAAAATGCATTAACTAATTCAGAATTGCAATCATGCTCAGTTTTCTCGAGCACTTTTTGTTCATTGAGATCGATTAGATGAATTATCAGTTTTTTAGTTTCTTTATCCTGAGAGATAACGTAGAGTTTATTATCGCATATACATATCTTCTTTGAATTTGCAATTTCTACCACTTGAGAACTATTAAATTTAAAATCCTGTAGCTTCAATAATTGAATTTTATCCGCAAAGAGCACTAAAAGATTTTCTTCAAACTTCCCATCATCTTCATCAGAGAATCTCTTGAACCCAATAAAATCAATTATGTCATACTCAAATTTGAAGACAACTTTCAGCCTCAACTCCAATTTCTTGATCGGTATTTCGTTTGGATCCTCTGATTTCGCCGAAAGAAATTGCAATATACCTCTATCCTTATTTAAAACATATCCGTTTTGTATCACTTTTGATGATTTGACTTTGTCGAACACTGTTAAAACATCGTCATCTAAGTTTGCATCGTATGCTGCAGATTCAAATTCGTTAATTTGTGACACCTCGATTATCGGCAAACCATAATCTTTGAATATAGATTCACTAGTTGAATTTCTTAAAACTTGGTAAGCTAAAACATAATTCTTAGTAGTTGTTGTATAAAAGACTAATTTGCCTTGGTACCATGACATATAAGTTGGTGGTTTGCTATCAGTTACACCAGATACCTTATCTCTGAATGCAATGGATGGCACAAGCCCCTTATTATCTCCAAATTCTGCTAGAGACTCTGAAGTTCTTTCATGAGCTGCTACTAACGCAAAAGGCTTAAAATTGTACACCAATACTCTGGTTTTTGTAATTATAATGACAACATTCGAGTGAGTAAGTGGTATTGTTGCCAAAATATCCAAGTCATCATCAATTTTATCTCTCTCAGAACACCTAGGTGGTATGCAGAAGTGATTGGGTGGGGATACTGGCCACAATTGCATTTCTACCTGTTATGTAGTTTGAACAATTTCAACGCTCAAAATTAGAATATAACACCAAAAGATACCAGGAATTTCACGCACTAATTAACGGTACTAGTGCAATACAATAAGTTTATACCAATCAAATAAGGTCTACCAAAAGGCTACTAATAGGATCTCCAGAATACTTAAAACCTTCTTACCTTTAACGTTACAAAAGAATATATCAGT
This sequence comes from Nakaseomyces glabratus, assembly GCF_010111755.1. NCBI lineage: Eukaryota > Fungi > Ascomycota > Saccharomycetes > Saccharomycetales > Saccharomycetaceae > Nakaseomyces > Nakaseomyces glabratus. Next base: position 379,672 of record NC_088951.1, read on the forward strand.
TGTTGTTTCCTAATTGAAGCCCTTAAATTTTCACACAATTTAAAGCTGAGCGATGAGCTGTTCTAGTGAGCTAAAAGAAAGTGGTTGTGAGATTGTCCAGTAACTATAGAGTTAAAAAGCCTATTAAATCAAAAACCATACATAATAATAGTATCCACATGTAATTAGATACCAGGTAAGTGCTGGCTGCCGCTTTTGCTGCCTTGGTTATGTCTTTATTGGACAACGTAACACTTGAAACTACAGAGGTTAGAAGCGATACAGTAGGTGCGTCTGTGGTAGATGTGTAGAGGTCTAATGTCGGAGTACTTAAGAAATCACCAGGCAATACCATATCAGTAATACCACCCTCAGACAACAAAGATGAGTACCAGGGAAAGACTGTTATGAAGGATTTGAATATCGTAAACGGGAATTGGTTAATGATGTCTGATTTTAAGTCATATTCATCTACACCGTTTAAGTGGTAGTAGTAATTAGCAACTTCCTGAGGTAATGTATGATGTTCCCTTATCATATAAGAAGTGTATTCTGTATATCGTTCATTAAAATCATCTAAAAACGCCAGGAAGAAACTCATGTCAGCATCAGCAGCCATGGACTTTGCATCTTCAACAACAGCAAAAACTCCTATTGTTAACGTAACTACATTAGCGAATAAAGCATATCTCATTTTGGTATGATGATTTATCGCTTTCGCTATATCATTATCATGCTTCTAAAAAGGAACTCTATTCAAGTAATTAAAGCGAAACCAATTGGGATTAGACAAGAGTAAGACTTCATTACTGATTACCCATTATATATATTTTAAACCTTTCTTGGTAACGCCAAGCCTCAAATGGATGCAACTTGAATCATCATTAAAAGCACCTAATAGTATTTGCCTAATTTGGTCAACAATGAGGTCTAACCTCAATAGTTATTTTTCAATGAGCTGTATTTTTATTTATACAGTATATTAGTTTACAATGCAGTTATTTATGGGGAATATTACCTTGGAAGTGAGTGTGATGGAGTTCATCTAATACTTTTTTTGTCTATGCAGCTTAATTAACGATAATACTTGACAGTTTCCCTAATTGTCATGTAATAATAAGATTCAGAGTTGATAAAAGATGCGCCTCATTTGATAGATATGATCATGCTGATAATTATTGAATTCATTAATAGATATTTGTCTGTGAGAGGAATACATCAAAAGTCACCTGTGATTTAATATCGACAAAGCATGCAGAAAGTTTGGTAAAAGTTTTGTATGCAGAATTAAGTCAATAGTGATACAAGAGCCGATAGAAGAATAGAGATTCCTGGCGCTAGTGCAGATCCAGCACCCTTGTAAGTGCTTCCTCTAGCCAATGACTTGCTGACAGCGCTGATCTGCTTACTGTATTCCGGATCATTAGGCATGCTAGAGGTAGAAGAAGAAGATGCCGAGGTTACACTAGACTGAGATGTTGTTATGCTTGTAGAGGATGAAGGAACCACCGAGGTTGTAGAAAGAGTAGTTTCTAGTTCTTTTTGTCTATCAGAAGAGTATGCTTCTTCTAGCACAACTGAGGTGGCGGCACTTCCAAAAAGGTCATCAGTTCCAGTTGTAGTTTTCTGTAGTGCCGTTTGCAACCCCCCACCATTCAAAAATTGCGATAGATCAGAGGACTCATCTCCAGTGTTATATTGAGATTCCGTGTCTGCGGTGTAGCTTGAAATCAAGGAGGAAGGTAAGAACAGAACACTACCGCTTACAGCAGCGGAGCCGGCAGTTGCCACATCGCTACCATCATTGTTGTTATTGTTATTGTTCAAGGCGAGCAAACCATTGTTTACGTTATTCGGACGGTATGGTACATTACCACTTCTTGCTAGAGTTCCTGTGATAAAAAGTAGAATTTGAAAGATGCAAATAAACATGATCAGATGTTAGTATTTGGTTGTCTCTACTAACTGAAGAAATACGATCACCTCTGAACAATACGGAGCGACCGATATCAAAAACAGAGTTTGAGGGAGTAAACTTTTAATATTGAATACACTTCAGGAAATGGTTGAAAGTGTGTGGATAGTAGGAATTCAGGAAAATCAATGCTAGCCAACTTGAATATCAGAAGCTTTTATAGGAAATTTTTTTGAAATCTGCCGATGGAATTGTAACAGCCGCAATAATACAACAATGACAGGAGAAAACTAAAAAAGATAGACAACTATATAAAAATAGAGAAGTCCAGACAATATAGTTTTCATACTATGAAGATAAATTTTTGCAAACTACATTGCATGCACCACAAAGATAGAGCTCCAACAATTAGGATTTTGAAGTTTGATTCGAGGACATACTCAAAACATAAGATCCCACCGGAACACTAAGGGAAAGAATACTAAAGTACCCTACAATGATGTGCAACAGAAGTCACTGGATCAGTATTTGTTCCTCATCGCCAAAATTTTTTCAAGAAAAATTCTGTGCTATAAAAGTGGAAGTTGACTTTCCACTTTCAACAGTCTGAAAGGGAAAAAGAAAAAAGATAACTCTCATGAACTTCTATGTATGTAACAACAGTTCTACAATAACAACAGACATAGGAGCAGAGTCCTATAAGAAGGTCTCGACACATTCAGAGATCCGATATAAAAGCAGTACTATCAGTTTCACATATGACGTCTTCTCAGCAATTAGATACTATATTATGTCTTTGACTCATACTGATAACAACTCTTCTCACACATTTCTTGTAAACTATGCCGAGGCATCTGAGTACTAATCGTTGAGCCCTTAGGAAAGCATTCGTGCTCCCTCGGACCAAATATTCAAATGGTAGAGCACCTACACTTTTCCACTACTCTTTTCGAGTTTAGAGACCCTCTCGCAGGTGATACCATCACTATCGCCTCCACACAAATTTAGTATCTTGTAGCAAACTCATCATCAATTCTCCTATAGGCGATGAGCTGGTCTTTGCCAGTTGGCCAATATTCTTTCCACTACGAAGTGATATTTTATTTCATCTAAGGTGCAATGCCGCTAATAAACTGCAGTACAAAAAACCGTATATCTGTTTACAAGATTTATTTTCGCATTTTTCCGGGTCGTACTGAGGAGCTCCACTACCACTTCTAGTGCAGCTCAGGAACATCCGTACGCGGGCTCTTCGCCTTTGTTATGAACTCAATCTGAAATGGAAAAAGCTACTTCTCGATCGATATCTAAGGAGAATTACGCCAAGAAGGAGCCGCACAGAATATGTTACAACAATATAAAAATCGGGATTAAAAACGCACGGAAGATCTCACCAGCCATACGTTTCTTTCTTTTTCTTATTTGTTTTGCATTCATTGTTTCAGTTGTGCAGATGTTTCTAAGTAACACGCTTGATATATTAGTTCGTTTCTTTTTTTTGCTTTTTGTTGTTGTTGTTTTCCTTCAATTCATTACTCTCCTAGGGGACATATACTCCGGAAAAACCAAGAATCGCTGATACCAATCCCGTTTTAATTAATGATGAACCACTATTGATCTGTTCAAAACCTTGTTCAGGTAATACAGTATAAGCGCTGTAGTAAATGGAACTTAGTTTCCTTACTGCCATTTGTGCGCTTGTTACTGAGCGTTTTGTTTTTTCCTTTTATTTTTTTCGCTTCGCTTAGATCTTTGCTGAGAGTTCGATGCTCTTCCCATTGCAAGTGGTAAAAGAGAAGAATGCCGTAGCAACAATAGTCTGGTACATTAGTTTCTATGGATCTACAGTTCCTTTACCCACCACCATTAATTTGAACAATGACGTAGTCCTTCACTTTTATCTACAGCCCTGAACGATCCTCGTCGGTGGGCTAAGCATCGCTGTTTCTAAATATAACCTGTTAGTAATAACCAGTCAAGAGCTTGCTTACGGTGTTATGCAAGGGATTCACTCGTAATGACCCGGCCACCCAGGTACTGGAATTTACCTCTCATATACTTGACATGGATGGAAGTAACAAATATATCGAATTCGAGACTCAATTTCTCCCAAAGTCCGACAGCGAATGACGTTGTTTCCTCGAATAGTTGTCTAATGAATCTATATTTAGATGAGTCGCGCGCGCCCCCTTTAAATTGTATGCCATTTTATGCATTTCGCATGGTTTCGCAGAAAATGAAAGGTAACTTACACCAACGCGAAATCAGTCTATGATAAGACTTTACCCTATTAAAAAAAAGGCAGAGCGTTTCTTTGAACATCGGCTATAAAACATCTTTATTTGAAACTGTAAATAACTAAACAGAAAACTAGAGTAGCTAAGATAAATGCTAAAAATACTTATCTCTAACACAAGAAAAGTAACGAAATGAATTTTTGAAAAGTTAATCCTCATCTACAAAATTGCTTATAGGGTGCGAATAGTTTACACGGACAAGTACTTCTCCATTATACTATTTGCTAGCTCCAAGTTACCACTTTCCTGGTATATTAACATTGAATTATAAGCTGCATGCTTCTTCAAAGCACCGTCCTCGTAACTGTCCAGCACCTTCTTGTAGTATTCTATAGCTTTTGAAACAAGACCAATCATGTGGTAAGCGCGACCCATGTTATAGTCCGCTTCCTGTCTTTCAATTCTGGTATACATAGATTGCCTTATGCTATAGTATTTCTTCAGGTAGCGCAACCCGTGCATTAATTGGAAATGTCTATTAGCAGTCAACCTCTGCATTGACCTGTGCATATGTGCTAGCCCCATCATTAAATTAACCATCGGATCATCAGGCATATCTTTCTCCAAGAATGACAGATACTGTAAGGCAGATAAGAAACCTCTGCTACTATACAGCAATACAGCATAGATATAATACAGATAAGGAGATGGCCTCCTCTCCGGATTTTCAACTTCTTTGTTGGTTAATGAAGCCTGTCCAGTAACATGAGTGTCATATCTTATGCTATCGAAGGCTTTCAATTGTCTTAGAAAAAACTTTTGCTGGACTGTTGAACTTAAAATGTTCAATGCATCCTGACCATGTGCCAAAGAATACATGAAAACTTGTAACACTTTCCTATTAAATTGAAATTGATTTAATAAACCACGCAATGACTCTGTCAGTTCCGATTCGTCTTTATTCTCCAAAAGAATTCCCAGTTTTACAAATCTCATTATCTTGGCACGAATAGGATCTTGAAAGAATACGTTAACTTCCTGAGCAGTATCGATAACACTGAGCCCATCTTCTACGCTTTGATGTTTTGTTATTACAAGAGAAAGTTCCATAAACAATTCAAACCACTGATCGTATGTTAAACCTCTCAGCTCAGTAGTAGAAGATAAGATGACTCTTTCTTCCAGTACTGGTAAATCATTGACAAATGATTCTCCCTCTACTAACTTAGAAAGTTGTTCTACTTTATAATCAATAGGCGTGGTAAATTTTTTCGTCCTTTTTATAATACCAACAAATTTCTTTGATCTACTTTTAGCAAAAAAGTTTTTGACACTAGAAAATATATCAATTAGTTCCGAAACAATATCAATCCATTTTTTAGTGTCTTGATCTGATCCCATTAACATACCTTCCTTATACTCATGTACCTTTTCATATTTCTTTATAACTTTTGATCTCATCTTCTTTTCACGATCAAGCCTTTCACGCTCTGCATCCAAAGGTGTTCTCTTTTTCTTTGTATTAAAAACTCTGTATTTACTGTCTTCCAGAAGTGGCTTTTCTGATGTATCCTTATCTACCCTCTGTTCATGCTCTGATTCATGCTCTGGCTCTGGTTCTGGTTCCGTCTCACTGACAAATTCTTCTATACGTGGCTTTTTAGTTGGGCCTTGATCATATATAGACTCTGCCTGACGTTTTCTTTCTTCAATAACATCAACTAGCAACTGGCGAAAGGTAGTTTTGTCACCCAAATAGTAATTGATTTCTGCAACATTCAATTTTGCGTCCATCGACTTGGGATCCATTTCCAGAACTTTATCACCATACTCTTTAGCTTTTTCGTAGTCTTCTATCTCTTTATAACATTTAGTGAGCGGCTCGTACAACTCGATTGTACACCACTCAGGAATTGACAGTAATGGAGTAAAAAAGTCAATGGCCTCTTTATACTTCTCTGACTTCGTCAGTGCCAGCCCAACTTCAAAGTATAAATCTGATACATCAGAAAACGGCTCGTCATAAAGAAATTGAAAGTGATTAAGAGCTTCCATGACATTCTCATTTCGTAGGTGCAAAAGACCTAAACGAATCCTAATATCAATTGGCATTGAGTATGACTTTGTCTTCTCCGATTCTGGTAATGCATCATATCTACCATTCTTTGCTCTCCTATCATCAAATTCAGAGTCATCGTGTACATCATCCCAAAAAGTCTGACCCTCTCTATGCTGAATCCACCTAGCACACCGTTTAATCAATGATATACTATCAAGCTTTTTCTGATTGCTTTTTAGACAAAGTTCTGCTAAAATATTCAAACTCGACCACTCAAAGAACACGCAATTATATTTCTTGTTAATTTTTTTAAAATCAACAGTTGGATACATATTCAGTTCCTCTGGATTTTGTATATCATAATCGTCCTCATCTCCTTGGTCTTCATCCGAGTTTTTAGAATTTGGATCATCATCGTCATCGTCATCTGAAGACTCAAACACTGCTTCTGATGCTCTAATTATTGCCTGTCGCCTTTTAATATTCTTTTCAAAACTTTCAAGATAGAGCTCAATAGCTTTCTCAACCTTGTTATAGTCTACATATAAAATAGCAAGTTCTCTCAAAATATTAGCATCTGACGGACTCTTAGTGTACATCTTCTGGAAGCCATCCAACGCTCTTGCAATTTGACCAGTTTGCTTGTAAAGCAAAGCTCTCCTATAAATACATTCCCATTCTTCTTTGTTTAAGTGGATTACCCTTGAGAAACAATAAATTGCCTGTCTGATGTGTCCAAGATCTGAAGATAAGATAGCTACAATTTTCCAAAACTCCCAATCAGAAGCATTCAAGTGTGCTGCTAAAAACCATGAATTACAGCAATCATTCATTCTTCCTTGTAGCTGGTAAATATCACCCAGTGTCTCGTATGCTGCGAAATTTCTAGGGTCTTTTTTGATCACTTCATTGAAGAGGCGCTCTGCCTCAGGCAGATCCTGTTTAACAAAAGCTTCATTGGCTTGAGAAATAAGCTGAGCAACTTCCGGATCATTAATGGCTTTGACACGAGCCATTGGCCTTTTCTTACTACTTTTCTTATTGTTACTTTTATTGTTCTTCTTCCGCTTGACTTTAAAATTATTTGCTTCTCTAATTGCATCCATAAAATTATCTTCCTCGTCTTCCTCATCTTCTTCAAAGTCCTCAACATCGGTAAAGATCGCCAACAAAGAGTCATCTCCTTCTTTGCTACCATCATACACTTCGCCATCATTGATTCTATAAGCACCGTCCCGGTCGTGATCATAATCAATTATATTCCTCAGCCCTTCAATATTTTCATAAAACTGACCTTCTTCATCGGGACTCATATCAACTTCTTCATGCATGTCACCATTTGATACAGAATCCTCAGGATCACTCTCACTCCTGATCATTTGTAACCTTTTTAAGTATATATTATTTGAATCACAAAAGTTGACGCGCTTCAAATGCCTTCCTTGGAGACCAACAGCAAAGTACAAACTTACGCAGAATTTCAAAAAACAGAAATAGAGTATAACGAACAAACTATAGCCAGACTGGTTACTGATAGCTGCAACTCAATTGGCTTTAGAATATATTTCAAAGTAGTATTTAACCTAAGTTCAAGATCTAGTAGATTATAGTTGCGTTTTTTGGTCTCCAGCTGGGTTCGAATGGCGAATGAAGAAGAGATATGATGTCACATGACTATATAGTATAAGTACTGGTATTGCAGCTTATCATATGGTATTGGCAAAGGAATAGAAAGTGTTAATCGTCTAGTAGTGTACTCTCTAATGTATACTTCTCTTCAGTTCTCGCTTCACTGAGGAATTTCCTGTAGTAGGTCCTTGGAAACATATACTCTGGTACAAAATGAGGGGAGACCATTTGCTATATATATATATTGCTAGACAGGACTACTTAGTTTTCTGCTTCTTGTTCGATTTACCTTTCTTTAGTACATTCAAGGCATCAGTCTTTTCATGACCGATAATGTTGTGATGCCCTCTTTTCTTAACTAGACTGTCTGCTAGGTTTACAAGACCACCTGTTAAGTAACTTCTTCTCATATCTTTTCTGATAGGAATTTTCAATAGATGTGTCAATTCAGCTTTCATTGATTTCAGCTCGTTCTTATCCAAAGTCTTATTCATTTTCTTGTTCTTGTTTTTAGCTAAAATAATATCCTTGTCTTCTTCATCCGAATCCATATCTATTCCTAGCTCGTCAGCTGCCTGCTTCAGCCAATTACTGTCCTTCCTCAATGATCTAGACGCCAGCTCATGCTCGGCAATGTCATTAGCCAATGAACTTCTCTCCCTCAACTGTTGTAAAATATCTATTTCAATTGGAAGAAGTGGGACAGTTTGCTGCCATTTTTTGTTCTTAGTACTCTTGCTTATTTGTTCTTTAGAAGCTAACAATCTTCTTAGTTTACGTAATGGTCCCATGGCTTCCTGTGGGGAACATATCATAACCGCAACACCTTCGTTATCACCTCTTGCTGTTCTACCAGATCTATGGATGTACGTGTCTGCAGAATGTGGCAAGTGGTAGTGAACGACATGCTTAATACCCTTAATATCTAAACCTCTGGCAGCAACATCACTGGCAATAAGCACAGTGGGTTTGCCTAAATGGTTGTTTTTCGAAGCCATTGCTTCAAATTTCTCTAAGTTCTTTAAACGATTCTTCTGAGTCATAGAAGAATGTATTTGGAAAGAGTTGATTCCTAGGTTAATCAGGTATGCATTTAATTTCTTGACAGATTCAATAGAGTTACAGAATATAAGTGTTGTACCAGGATACAGTGTAACAAAATAGTAACAGTATAAGTCTCGCTCTAGTGGTGCACACTCGATCAAGGACTCCTTGATCTGTGCACTTATCTTATCTTCTGGGTTAGCATCTATCATCATTGGCTTAGACTTGAAGTTAATCTTCGTCATTAGATGTTTCAAGACTGACTCCATCTCTGATTCATCCTTGCTGTTATTTTTCTTCTTCCATGAACTGTTCGCCAATTTATCGAATAGATCAGTTGAGAATGTGGCGGAGTATATCAGAGTTTGCCAATACTCCATATTTTTCAAGGACTTACGTATTCTTCCCAAATGCTTTAAGATTTTCTCAAATTCATCAAAGTGACCATCCTGTAACAACCTATCAGCTTCATCAAGTACAAGAACGTCAATCTTCGCAAACCTTTTCATGAGCTCCTCATTCTTCTCAATCAGTTCTAAGAATCGACCAGGCGTAGCCACCACGATCCTGGCACTGCCATCGTATTTCAGTAATCTTTCCTGCTTCTGTATGGATAAACCACCGGTTAGCGATAATATCATGTATGGATTCTTCTTTAGTAGCATGCTGCAAACGTTTTGTAAGTGCTTAGTCACTTGTTGAGCCAGTTCTCTAGTAGGAGTAAAGATAATACCATTAGTTCTTAAATTGTCCTTTGATTTGATCATCTTCTCGATGATGGGTATACCGTACGCAAGAGTTTTACCGGAACCCGTCGAGGCTTTACCCATGATATCCTTACCTTCTAAGGCAGCTGGTATACTGAGCTTTTGAATTGGAGTCATCTCTGTAAAGCCTAGGTTGGATAAACCGTTTATGGTAGTCATTGACAGATCAACAGTATCAGTCCACCCTGGTAATTCCCCAGACCCAACATCTGAAAGATCGACATCGATATCAAATACATTAGTAGCCAAGTCATCTTCTGGAGTCTCCTTCTCATCTTCATGTTTTTCACTGTCCACTCCTTTATCTATTTGTTCCACTCTAGCTTGTTCTTGTTTTTGTTTCACTTCCGGTTCATCTGCCTCTGCAACATCTTCTTCTTCTTCTTCCTCTTCTTCTGCTTCCTCTACATCGCCATCGTCTTCTTGTTCCATGGCATCAAAGTCTGGAAAGTCGCTCTCTGAGCTCTCCTCCTCCTCCTTCACCTGTGCTTCAGAAGCAATGAACTGCACTTGCCCATTGACCACCTTGACGTCAACACCATCGATCTCTTCCAGCCCGTAGAACCCACCAAAGTCATCCAGAGTGTCTGGAATATCAACTTTCTTCCACTTCAGCTCCTTATCCGTAGCAACTACCCGCTTACCCATCGTAAATCAGCTTGCTGTTCTGATCCTCTCGACCCCAAAAAGACCTATCCTAAAGTAATCACACCGCTATATACAAGCTCATCGCAAGCTCATCGCAAATTTTTTGAAATTTTTCAGAAATTTTTCAGTTTCTCCTTCTCCGTACGACAGTTTCTGAGGAAATTTCATCAAATCTCCAGAACATTTTGCCCAAATAGCCCAAGTTGCGATGAGCTAGCATATTCAGCTCAGTATATTGCCATTGTGCTATCTCTCTAACTCATAAGCTATGTGGCACAACTCCAGAGGAAATAACTCTTGCTGGTAAGATGTTGTCTAGGAAGAGGGTAAGCATTAGTGGTAAGAAACCGTTGAAGGAGGTGCGGATCAAGCCCAGCAAAGCGAGGAGAATCATCAGGAGGTTCCATTTCCTGACTAGTAAGCGGGCCCTTATATGTGAGTTGTTGGAGCTAGAGCGGCTGCGAGACAATGATGAGGAGTATAACTCGCGTGTGATAGATGCCTATTTGGGCGGCAAGTTGCTGCGGAAGCGGTATGAAGAAGGGCAGGCCGTTGCAGCTCAGGACGGAATGATGGAGTCCCGACTGTTGCAGATAAGGTCACACTCTGATAAGCCTGCGAAGGAGGAGCTGTTGCGCTGTTTGGGGTATATCCAGCGGGAGATACGGGATGGTGGGTTGAAGAACTATCAGATGGCTAGCAAAATCGGGCAAGATAAGGATCGCGGCGGTGATTCTTCGAAGCTGCTGGTGAAATGGCTCAAAGAGTTGAATTATGATCAGCACACCGAGCTACGTGCATTGGAGATCGGCTCCCTGAGTGTATCGAATCACATATCCCGTTGTAAGATATTTGAGGAAGTTGAAAGGATAGACCTCAATAGTAATGATCCTAAGGGAATAAAAAGACAAGACTTCATGAAGAGGCCGCTACCGAGGACGGGTGAGGAGAAGTTCCATCTGATATCATGTTCCTTAGTGCTAAACTTTGTGAATACACCTGCGGAACGTGGACAAATGTGCCAACGGTTCTCCGAATTCCTGTTCCCTCCCACTAGCGATGTACCTTCGTATGTATTTGTGGTGTTGCCCCTCCCATGCGTGAATAACTCACGGTATATGACAATCGACCACTTCACTATGATTATGGACTCCCTAGGCTATGAATTGATACGTTCACATACATCACACAAGCTCTTCTACTGCCTGTTGAGACTATCGCATCGAGAGTCCAAGCGCAAGTTCCAGAAGAAAGAGATAAACCCAGGGCCTGGACGCAACAACTTCGCGATTGTCATATAACATTCAACCCCAGCACTGTACACAGGTAGCATCAGACTTTCACCAGAAGCATTGGCCATATCCATCATGATTTATAGCCAACTGAAAGTATATAGTATATATATATAACAAAAGAGATACACGTGATCATTTAACTTGATGTAACTACTATAGTCGTCAATGTAATACAATACGACTAAGGGGAATCCACCTCCAGCATATGCGTGCGAACAAGCAGGAAATTTGGCAGCGAAAACTGGCAAATTGGCCAACGCTCTGGGGAATCAAGCATAATAAGAACGAGACACGTCTAGTTAATAGTCATTGTGTGGGTAGCAGCCGCCCATCTGAGTCATTAGCCGCTGAAGTACGCACTACGGACCGACAGGGATTTCCTTGAAGACGAGAGATACGTGGAGAAACTTCATTTGGTTGTTGAAAGGATAAGAACTGAGTGATAAAATTGAATAATTTCTACCCCCCAGGATCTAATAATTTTTGGTTTGGGACGCTATTTCTGATCCTTCAGTGAATCTAGAAAATTAAGCTTACCTATTGTAAAGGGTATATTCTTAAAGTGCACAAGATAAGTCCTTGCACCGCTTTACTTTTTTGGATAGGGCTGCTATCACACCATCCGTAAGCGAAAGGAAGATATCTGGAATAGGTCGCAATGGCTGAAAATAGAAGTGGTAGTAATAGGGATGCGTCCATGCTTGATGTGTCTGATGCAAGTCATCAGGATTTGAATAACAAATCTGATTCGCTAAGTTACAGCTTTTCGCAAATGAACGTGGACAGTCCCAACGAGTTGGAACCACAGCTAAACACAAGGAGTAGATCGAGGTCTACGTTGATATTTGATGATGATGATGAAATACCTCCATACTCAAAGCACCAGGAGCACTACTCTGGTACTTTGTCTGATTTCGAAGGCGAGAATAGTAGTGTAGCAAGTAGCATAGATAGCGCAGAGAATACTTCAGAGTCTAATACTGTCTTTAACAACGCCACTAGTACGGATAACACAGATAACACAGCAAGTTCACAATCAGGTACAGCCTCTCAACAATCACAGTCTGCAATGAACCAATCAGGTCAATTCGATTCCGATTCTAGTGGCTCTAGGGATCCAAGAGCTTCTAATATGGTCCCAGTCGATATAACCTGGCAGCAAGGTGGTAACAAAGTATATGTCACTGGTTCTTTCACAGGTTGGAGGAAAATGATAGGTTTAGTACCAATGCCTGATCAACCAAATGTACTGCACGTCAAATTACAGTTACCTCCAGGTACGCACAGATTTAGGTTTATTGTCGATAATGAGTTGAGGTTTAGTGATTTCCTTCCAACGGCTACAGACCAAATGGGTAACTTTGTCAACTATCTGGAGATTGCGCCCGTTGCAGGTACTGATGAAAAACCACCTCCATTAACCCCACAAGTGTCAGGTAAGTCAGGTGATGAAAGGAAAGAGCCTATGAGTGCTAGATCAAGGATTGCGCTTGAAATAGAAAGAGAACCAGATGATTTAGGTAATGGGTATAGTCGTTTCCATGATACCTCGCCACTGGAGACAAAGTATGAATATACTCAGGATATTCCTGCTGTCTTCACGGATCCTAATGTCATGGAGCAGTACTACCTGACTCTAGATCAACAAAAGAACAACCACCAAAACATGGCCTGGCTAACTCCACCACAGTTACCCCCACATCTCGAGAATGTTATTCTGAATAGCTACTCTAATGCGCAAGGTGAATCTAACGAAAATAACTCAGGTGCTTTGCCTATACCAAATCATGTGATATTAAATCATTTAGCCACCAGTAGTATTAAGCACAACACTCTTTGTGTTGCTTCGATTGTTAGGTATAAAAGAAAATATGTTACACAAATACTGTATGCGCCTCTACAGTAAGAGTGGATGACAACTTCGAGACACTTATGCCATTAAGACACTGTTTTACAATTAGAAATGAGGTGAACATTATAGATCGCTTGAGATATGTGTATTATCATTACATTAGAACCTCTTTTATAGATTCAATAATTTTAATGTTTTTTCATGAATAGATCTTTTTTTACCCTGCGGGTATACAAAATCTGCAAAATAGCGCTAATCTTACCAATATGTCGAACAGCCTCAAATGCTTCCAGATATTTATAATGTTTAGTTTTTTCTTGTTTATATATTTATTTATACATACAAATTTATTGTTAAGGTGAATATTTTACATAATTGCACAACCAAAAAGATTGACAAACGTTCATGACAGCATCGAATGCTGTTTAGAAGCCAGTTGCTTGAGGGTGCATTGAAGAGTTCATCAACATTAGTGGCTGACCTTCCCTATCATCCGATGTGTTGTTCTTCTTAGCAAATTCCTCCGAAAGCTTTTCAACAGCTGCATTTTGTTCTTTCTTCACAGAGATCTCGTATGGCTTAATGAAATCTTCTAGAGAATTCAACCAGGAAACTTCCAAAACAAAATCATACTTTATCAAATTGTAGGCAGTGTACAACAATGCAACAAATGCTTCACGATTACCTGTATCGACAAAGTAGGACAATAAATCATGGACGACCTTAGTATCCTGGGAAATAGCAGCAGTCTCAATGGCCTCCTTCCATAGTCTTTGTTCCTTTAGGATATCTAATGCCTTTGACCACTTCTTATTTCTACGGTACAATAGCGCAGCAATCTTCTTGAAGTATATCAAGTCGTGTTTTTCCAATCTGCCAGCAAGTTCTAATTGATCGAACTTGTCATAGGAGTCGACAGCATTTTGCAAGGCTTGATGATCTTCTTCTTCGATCATCAAATCATGATAAGCCTTATTAACCACAGAGTTGTTCTTTTGTAGAACATTGATCAAGAATGGCTTGATTAAAGGTAAGTTATCTGATTGTGAGAAAATCTTAACAGTCCTTGGAATATCAAGCCTTGGAGTTAAAACGGACAATAGATCGACTAATAGAGATGGGTGCTCGTTGACGTAAAAGTTAATTGCTTTGTAGTAAATTTCAAGATTTGCAACCTTAACAATAACTTCCTTGAAGTAAGGATGATCAAAGTTATCAGCAGATTTTTCGATCATAGTCAAAGCAGCATTGTCCCATTCATCATAATGAGCATACAAGAAAACCAATTCTCTCCATAGGTGAGCGTCTTCAGCAGCCTTGATAACCTTTGGAATGTTAATTCTTGACCAGAATAATTTAATGTGATCATAGGTCTTTGAAGTATCGTACTTGGCATACAAAATAGCTAGCTCTGTGAACATACCCATATGGGCTCTTTCCAAACCTAGACCTGCTTCGAATAAAGAAATTAATTCTTCAAAGTAACCATTCGACTCATACTTTTCGACAAGCTCGTCAAGCTCTTCAGCGTGAATTATTAAGTTTAGACCACAAATTTGGGCAAGTCTGAATTCCTTCTTGTCAATACATGCGTTGTTCACTAATTTCCAGACCTTGATGTTGGATGCCTTTCTAGCAGTGTCTACAGCAGTTTGGTAGTCACCCAAGTAAACCAAAGTTGAGGCCAATTTGGAGTAGTTAGAAACACTAGAGTAACACAATTTAGCTGCCTTGTAGTTCTTGCTGTCAAGCAATTTATCACCGACTTCTTCCAAGTTGGCGGAGTTTGAACCAGCCAGCAAGTTCTCAATTTCATGAAGCTTATTCAATTGAGCATAAGACAGAACCAAAGCATTATCAATCTTTGAAGCCTTCAAAGTATCTCTTGCCATCAACAAGTATGGAATCAATTCTTCGAACTTTTCAGCTTGTTCTGCTAAATCGATAACATTCTCATAGTTAGATGGGTCATTTGCTTTGATGTAGGAATCAATAGCATCAGGAATACGAAGACCATCCAATTGCGCAGTACCCAATTGAGACCATAGTTCTGAAGAGTTAATCTTGTCAGCATATGTGTAGCCTCTGTCCAAAGACATGATATCTTCAATCAAAACCTTTAGTGCTTTAGAGTTCATCTCATGCTTGTCATAGATTTCGAAGGCTTCTTCATTCAAACCATGTTCAACACATAACTGTGCGATCTCATCAGCGTCATAATTTTCTAGCTTTTCGATATATCCAGAAACTTTGGTTGGCTCGTACTTGATGGCTGATAGCATCAACAGACCTTGCAAAGCAGTATTTTCATTAAATGGAGATGGTTCCAATATAATTTTTTCAAGCAACTCGATCAATTCCAATTTCAATCCGTTGGTCATAAAAGCTTGGACGGTCAAAGACACTGGTTCTGGGTCCTTTAGTTCTGGGATACCAACAGAAATGACAGAGTCAATTAGTTGACGTCTATGAATGTTTTCAGAATCTAACACCTTGTTCCACAATTCAGGATCAGAACGCTTTAGTAGGTATCTAGCCTGGTACTTGTACATAGTGTTCTCGTTAGTGATTCTAATCAAATCGTCATCGTTGGAACCCTTGTCGTAAGCAATGTAAGCTAAGTATGGATCTCTCTTCTCACAGTAACGACCGACATCCAAAGTATCGTATTGATCATTCTCCTTCAAGAACTTCTCTGGAGCGTTGTTGGAGTCAATGTAGATCTTAGCCAAGGCATTGTAAACAGCCTGTTCCTGGGTACCTTGAGATAAAGTTTGTTCCAAGTATGGCAACAGAAGCTTCAATCTGTTTCTCTTTTCGACTTCTTCAGTCAAATCGTTGATTGGAACTTGGCCAATAACAGATTGCAACAAGTTTTGAATGAACTTTTCGTCGCAATCCATGTCAAGCAAAGCACCAACAACTTGTGGGGTTTTGCTTGGGTTGACTTGAGTAACGTAAGTTTCAATGTAGTTCATGTTTTGTGCCTTGTATAGATACAAGATCAACTCATGAACAAAATTGTGACGATCACACACGATAATCAGAGGTAGTTGATCTTCCAAGTTAGCTTCTTTCAAGAAATTCTTAACTCTTTCAGCATCATAAACATTGTTGTCTCTGACAATTCTTTCAATCTCCTTGTATTGTTTCATCTTAGCAGCAGCCTCGATGTATTTGTAAACAACGTCCTTGTCTTCAGTTAAGTTAACTAAGGAAGCCAAGTAGTAATACAGACCTTCAGTAGCTCTGTACTCCTCGAATAGCTTAATTAGAGTACTGGATCCGATTAGATCGGAGTACTTTGTTGCAACTTGAATGACGATTTGAATGTTGCCTTGTAAGTTGTCGTCCATTAGGGCTCTCAAACAAGCCAAAGATTGTTCGACGTTCAACTTACCAAAGTAACTGATCAACCAGTCAACTGGTAGGCTGCTTGTGTGGACAATACATCTCTTGGTATCCTTAAGATCGGTGTAGTTTTCCAGAGCTCTCTGGTACAGACCAGCTTTTTCTGCTAAAGAAGCAATCGTTGGCTTGTCATAGTGAGAGAAGATGTTATTGCCCAAGATTGCGTCAGCAACTTGAGGGGCATTCATCAAGTTAACTTCCAGGACACGAGTTTGCAAGTGACCTTGGTCTGGAGTATCACCTTTCAAAGCATCTAACAATAGGGAAGTACCTTGCTGGATGTGGTTTTGAGAGAAGAATAGGTCAGCCAACTTTTCGATGTCAACTTGGCTGGCAGTTTCTGGGTTTTGCAATAGGGAGATTGCAAATTCAGAAGCTCTGTCTGGGGAAGTTCTAATTAGTTGAGAAAGCAATACCAAAAAGTTTGGTTGGTAGCTTACCTTTTGACAATATGGAATGATCTTTTCAAATTGTTGTAGCTCAGCTAAGCAAGAGATGACCTTTGCATGAGCATTGGCTCTCAAGTAACAAGCCAAAGCCAAGGTGGTATCAAATGGTTTGACAATGTCACCAAGTTCTTCTGAGCACTCCAATTTGTCCTCTTTCAACCATTTTTCAAATAGTTGCTTTCTGTCCTGTTGTAGCACTGGTCTGGCCAACTCGATGGTTTCTTCTTTGTTCAACTTACCCTTGTCTAGAAGAGTGGAGAAGTAAAGCAATATAGGTGAGATGGCACCTGGTGCTGCTTGTAAGTTCTTCAATCTATTGATGGTATTTTGGTTTCTCAGAGAAGTTGAGGATGCTGCGACCTTTGCAGCGTTTTGGTAATCGCCTTGGTTCAAGAGGGACTCGAATTGCTTAGAGAACAGGTCGTCTGCACCTGGAAGGCCACCTCTAGTGGCAACTGTTAGCGCTAGGGAGACGTTAGCCAATTTGTTTAGGATGTATGGCACTATCTGAGTGGTGTCGATCTCTACTGCTAGCACTTGGCCTTTCTTGTTTATACAGGCGATACCGTTCTTTTGGTTGTAAGAAGTGGAAGTGAAGACGGACTCGGCGGTAATTCTGTTGACGAACAAGTTTGTGCCTGTCTCCAGTTCATATAAGTGAATGAACCCGTATTTCGTTAGGATGTAGATGATACCGTATTTCTCGGAGACCTGGACGGACAATGGGAAGTCATTTGTAGCGTCTGGTGGGAAGAAGATATCTGTGGTTTTCTTTTGGTATTGTACAGCCAAGGAGGCATCGTGATCTATCTCAATGATTCTCAATTCACCGTTACCCGTTTGTACGTTTCTGTTACCGGTGACGAAGACTTGTACTGGTGCGGAGCCGTTACCTTCTAGCAGTATCTTGGTGAAGATGGCGACGTGGCCGTCTACTGCCTGGGAGATGTTACGTTGTTTCGAGTAAAGTTGGATCTTACCGGCGATTCTTCCGTTTTCCTGCAAGATACCGATGACTGCGAACCAGTCCTCCTTCTCGTTTGAGATGAAGTTGATGATCTGGGTGTTGTTCAATGACTGGTGTCTCTGGGTCAACACCTGTGGCTTTGCAGAGACGTTGCCGTCGAAGACGTTACAGGTGAGTATGGAGCGCGCGGTGACGAAACCCAAGGTGTTCTCGGTGAGCCACTTCCAGAAGATCACTGGCTCGTCCAAGGTGAAGGACTTCAGCTTGGATTTGGTCTCCAAGTTGAAGATCTGGACGATGGTGCCGTTGGCACGCACAGAGATCACGTTCTGGGAAGGGTGCATGATCGCGGAGTCACCGCCCATGTTCTTCCTGGTGACCTGGTTCCCGTTCGCCAAGTCGACGATGGCCACGGAGTTCGCGCCATCGACAGTCTCCCTAACGGTCACGTAGTGGTCACTTTCGAATGTAGTTGATCTGAAGTCCAGCGACTGCGGGGAGATACCCAGCGCGGTCAGATCCGTGAGCTCGGTGAACTCAATTGGCAAATCACTCATATCCAGTTGGTTTCTCAATAACAAGTGTTCAATGCTCCTTCTTCCTGTTCTACCCTTTGCATATAAATCTCTCAAGGCCAAACAAAAGGGGTATTTTTTTCTGATTTCTTTCTAAAAAGCTCTTTGCTTATGTATATGGACTTTGTTGTGGAATAGAATGGATTGTAGGGGGGGAATAGACAAGTCAGGGAGTAGTGTAATCTTTCAGCGGCTAAGAGTTCCCTCCTTGCAGTTTTATCAATTTGCAGCCCACCACTTTAAAGGTCGACTCGATTCGATTCCTCGAAACTTTTTGGCTCGTCCCCCCTCCTCCCCCCTCGTCCGTTTCGAAGAAAAGGTCTGGTTGTACGTGTATCATGTGTCTTAGTGATGTGTGATGTTATTTATTCTTATATACGTATATCATATGATATACGTATAACTAGATATATTGATATATTACAGTACGGCATAACCACATGGTATACGTTTGCACGTATACCCCGAGAGAAAGAGAGTCATTCACTTGGAAGTGCCCCCCCCCCTCTTTCCCCACACAGCACATACGTTAGTGTGATTTACGTGTTTTATTTGGTCGTACCCAGTGAATGGTCTGCACAAGCACAAGCACAAGCACAAGCAAGTAGTTGTGTACTTAGACAACACCGTACGAAATCCCAACACATCCTCTCCCCTCCCCCCTTCATCCGGACACCCAGAAGGGGAGACAAGGGAAACCCCAAAACTCCAGCCCTGAGGTGTCACATCCAGCGTATTACAGCGTATTACAGCGTATTACAGCCGTCGCTCCCCCATCCCCTTAGATCGGAGTTAAGAAGATTGGAATAACCCGGGTGGATGAAATAATCACCGATCTCTCTCAAGTCCAAAGCTCATCGCATCGCATTACAACTTCTTGACATATAAATACGGATGGCAATTGTAACCGGGGTAGTGCTTTACCAGTAAGAGAATAATCTCAACCCAAAACAAAACCAAAAACCATAAATGACTAAGCTATCTACAGTTGACCCTAATGCTTCTGTGCTAAACCCGCAGAGGTTTATCCAGCGGGAGCGGGAGAACTGCTCCATTGACATCGACCAAGTGAACACTTTCTTGGAGTCGGACCCCAGGTCTAGGGACCTGACGCACTTGATCGTTGACCAGCTGGTCAACGACCCGATCATCAAGGCCGATAGCGCCACTTATGACCAGACAAAGCTCACACAGAGGGAGGTCACGGTCAAGAAGATCGCCCGTATGGCGCTGTACATGGAACAGGACATCAAGACGGTGCGCAAGCACTTCAGAGACACAGACCTGTTGAAGTCCCTGCAGGACTTCGGGGACACCACCACCCCACCGCTGACCAACAAGGACCTCGCCATCTTCGACAAGAGACTCTCCTTGGTCGCAAACATGGACCCGCAGCTGTCCACCAGAATAGGTGTGCACCTGGGGCTGTTCGGAAACTGTATCAAGGGTAACGGTACCGACGAGCAGATCAAGTACTGGCTGCAGACCAGGGGCGCTATCTTGATCAAAGGAATCTACGGGTGCTTCGCCATGACCGAGCTCGGCCACGGCTCAAACGTCGCCCAGCTGCAGACCACCGCTACGTACGACCAGGAGTCCGACACCTTCATCATCAACACCCCAGACTTGGCAGCTACCAAGTGGTGGATCGGCGGTGCCGCTCACTCCGCAACCCACACCGCGTGCTACGCTAGACTACTGGTCAACGGGAAGGACTACGGTGTCAAGACGTTCGTCGTGCCCCTGCGTGACCCTTCCTCATTGCAACTAATGCCAGGCATCGCCATCGGCGACATAGGCGCCAAAATGGGCCGTGACGGTATCGACAACGGCTGGATCCAGTTTAGAAACGTCGTCATCCCAAGGGAGTTCATGCTAAGCAGATTCACTAAAGTGCACAGAAACCCAGGCGCAACTCCAACTGTGGAGGTAGACCCTCAGCTTGACCAAATCTCAGGTTATTCAGCTTTGCTAAGTGGTAGAGTTAACATGGTCATGGACTCCTTCAGATTCGGCTCAAAGTTCGCTACCATCGCAACACGTTACGCTGTAGGCAGACAACAGTTCGCTGACAAACCAGGCCAACCAGAAAAACAATTGATCGACTACCCATTGCACCAATACCGTGTCTTACCTCAGATCGTGATCCCTTACATTATTTCTCCAGCGGCCTTCTCCTTGTTGAACTTCTACTACTCCACTCTGGATGAATTGTACGCAGCTTCTTCAAAGAATGACAAGAGGGCATTGGTCGTGGTTAGCCAAAAGCTAAAGAACTTGTTCATCGACAGTGCAAGCTTGAAAGCTACTAACACTTGGTTAGTGGCCCAGTTGATCGATGAATTAAGACAAACTTGTGGTGGTCACGGCTACTCCGGTTACAATGCCTTCGGTAAAGGTTACAACGACTGGGTAGTCCAATGTACTTGGGAAGGTGACAACAACATCTTGTCCTTGACCTCTGCAAAGTCTATCTTGAAGAAGTTTGTTGATTCCGCTACTAAGGGTAAGTACAACAAGGAATTGGACAAGAGATCCTTCAGATACTTGGACCCACAATTCATCCGGAAAGTGTTCACCTCTTCTTCCGAGAACAAGTTGGATGACTTGTACGACTACACCAACATTTGGGCAGTCGCTCTATTGAAGCTTTTGAGACACATTGCTAAGCAAGTTGACTCAACCAAGGATCTGGACGGCGCTTCCAAGCTGTTAGTTTTGGTCTCTAAGTTCCATGCTTTATATGTCATGTTAAATACCTACTATGAAAAGTTGAACTCTCCAACTGACTCATATGTTACTTGTCCAAAGACGAAGGAGCAATTATGGAATGTTTACAAGTTGTTCTCTCTATATTTCATCGACAAGCATGCCGGTGAATTCCAACAATTCAAGATTTTGTCTCCAGATCAAATATCTCAAGTTGTTCAGCCAAGACTATTGAAATTACTACCAGAGATCAGAAAGGAGTGTATCTCTTTAACTGACTCATTCAAATGGCCAGACGGAATGTTGAACGCTCCAATTGGTTATTACGATGGTGATATCTATCATAACTATTTCAATGAAGTCGTTAAGAATAACCCAGTGGAGAAAGATGGAGCTGGTATCCCACCTTATCACGAGTTATTGGCAAACATGCTAACTAGAGGCGATGAATTTGCTAGGTTGGGTGGTGCTAATAACGCTGAGATATTGTCAAAGTTGACTAAGTAAGCCTTGATGTGAAGTGAGTGAAACTGCTGTTCTTAACCTTGTATGCATACTTCCTCCTGGGAATTATCCCAAAAAAAATTGGAAATTATACTTCTATTACTTCCCTGTTTTTAAATATTCTATTTAAAGCTGTTTTTATAGCACTATGTCGTGTCATGATTAATGATAATATTCGAATACACTGAAAATATCTAATTGCCCTTTATATTTGTACTTATGTATAATATCCCCAATGTCTAGTCATTCTAATTAGTGATTCATGTGTTAGATAATAAAAAAGATATAACTCCTACCTTTACGAAAATATCAATATTGCTATAATTTACCTTGTATGCCTGATCCTAATGATTGCAACAAAAATGAACAACTATTAGTTCTTTGCTTGATCAGATCGTGACCTAAACATAAATAAAGTAAAAAAAAAAAGGAAAAAAAAATTGCCATTTCCTAGAATCGAACCAGGGTTTCATCGGCCACAACGATGTGTACTAACCACTATACTAAAATGGCATATTAAATGAACTTGTTAAGGATAATTGAGATCTTGTCCATATTCTCTTGTTCATTACTTTAAGAGATTCAAGCCATTGGGCTGATTATATCAGTCTATTCTTTACAATTTTAGCAAAGTAAAGTTAGTTGTTGGAATTATTAGACCAAGCACTTCAGATTGACTCTAGAGAAGTGATATAAATCAAATAATAAAAAAATGCAATTTTGAAATAAGCTACATAAAGCAGTTTATATTATCTACATGGTTGAAATGATGCTAGTATTGATTTACTTTATCTATTTTCTGAAAAAAATCTGTGAATCGTCCTCAGACCATAGCTTTCTGACTAGATCTACCACACCGTTATTGCTGGTCTCTAATTCATATATACCAAATAGACCGAACCCAGTGGCACTATACAACAAATATATGGCCAATTTGTGAAGTCTCTTGAACTTTTCCTTCGGTATATAATCAAGGATTAGGCTTGTGAAATGGTAGTGAGTGGAGAATAGGAATAGTGAACTAATAGTAAAGTCTAGCATTGGGTGCACTTCACCAGTGTAAATCACAGATCCAAATGTTCCCACAGTAAGCGGTAGCAAAGTGTAGTTGATGTATTTATGATAATCATTTTGGAACGAGTCTTCAGGTTGTGTGGGTTGTTCACACTTATACATTTGTGGACCTTTCATCTCTGCGCTCAATTCCTTATCATGGGTCTCTGTAGTGCGAGGCGCATCTTTGGCAGACGAAACAACAGAATTAAACCTCACATGCGAAATACAACGCCGTAGGTAAACGTTGGCATTGCGTGGCCCCATCAAACCTAATCTCATCATAGTTCTTTCTCTCTTGTTGTGTATTATATTTCTTCCAGAATAAAAGTCACGATCTCCTAGACGATCGTGTAACAGACAGTTAAGATAGCTTGTTGAGGATACCTGCCACTTGACAATTGTATCGTCGCCTCCCATTCTATACCTACAATATACTCCTGACTCACACTACCACTAATTGATTCTTCTCATCGGTACTTCATCTGATCATTGCGCATATCACTATATACAAATAACATAATCACATGATATAACCGTATAAGAGAATCACTCGTGTTTTGACTGTTGCCAGATCGGCGGTTAAATTCTGTTCTTGTTTGAAGAAGATATGTCATTGCGTTCATAGCTAGAATATAGAATAAAAATTATATTATTAGGGTAATAGTATTGCTGAGCAAAGTAGAGCTGGGCAAATTAGAGCTGGGCAAAGTAGAGCTGCGAATAGGGGATTTTTAGACCATGGGTTTCGTTACCTTTGTGGAGAGTTACGTCGTTGGGTCTTCTCAGGACATCAGCACATGGTGGTATACTGATTGGATAGTTGTTGGCTGGAAGGCTGCTATTATTGGTGCGTACTTAGGAATACATACTCTATTGACCATGACCAGGTTGGTGCTTCAGACCATAATACTTACACCACTATTCCTGAGGTGTTATTCAATATACCGGCGGTTTTGGTGGCATGTTCCCTTTTTTGGACCGATACTGCTTGAGGCTGGCTCCTATTGTCTTACTAGCATACCCAGAGTGATTAATCCGACATTGAGTCTGATTTGCGAAATAATTGAGATTATATTCCAAATACATGTCACTGAACTGATGTTTGGACACGAGAAGGAATCAGTAAGGATTGTTTATGGAGAAGATTGCGCTGAGGTGGATCTCTTTGACGAGGAGAATCAACTTATGACAACACTTGTACTGAGTAATCACAGATCATTAGTCGATTATCTTTTGATTCAACATTTGTTGATGAAAGGTGCTAAACAGCACACTACACTTAGAAAGAAAGATGTCATTTATAATTACTTTAAACAACGGATTCTTAAGGGAATGCAAGTACAATTTCTTAGTTGGGGTCAAATAGTTAAGTTCCCGACCCTTTTGTTTGGCTTCAATGTCATAAACTCAGATGAGAATTGCTTTGTACCCAGTGATGACTTAGAGACGTTCTTGAAATCTACTAATCAGTGTATGGTCCACTTCCCCGAAACCAACATACTAACGACGGAACTTTTTTTAGTACAGAGAAGTATAAATTCGAGCAAAACATTTGCTGTAAAATATAACAACTTATTGAATCCAAGATTCAAAACATTCGTTAATGTGATTGATTGCTTTGCAAAATGTACTGAGATTCCCAGGTTACCACATATACCTATCGTTACTGAAACAAAAAAGTTCATCAATAAAAAATTGGATGATATTATAACAAATTCAAATGGTGATGTTCAACAAAACGCTGTTGTTACGCATATAATTGCGCATTCAGATGTGAAGTCTAATCAAGAATCAAAACCCCACAAAACCAAGAAACAACATCGAGTAAGGATAAATTCACACATCTATGATATCACCATTGTGTATTTAAGAGTTAAGTATGTGACCAATGTTCATGATCATATAGATGGAAGCATAGTACCTCGAAGCGGCTACCAGCTTGACGAAATAGCTCCATCATTACTAGAATTTCTTAGACCAGACTCTAAAGTTGATAGAGATCCTATTATCACCTACGTGAATATCAAAAGGTTTGACACAGATGCTATACTATGTTTGAAAGATCGACATCTCGAAAAATGGTTAGAAGACATTTGGAAGCAGAAGGATCTCGAAATTTCAAAAGTCATAGAAAAAATAACGGTAAATTAACAAAAACACTTTACTGATAAAAAATTAACGTGGTCCAAAAATTTAGCCTTATCATAGCACTTGATTCAGTCATATGTAAGGTAAATCATATATGATTCAAGTACCATGACCTTCTTGGTTTTCATGGTGAAATTTTCATTTCGCGATGACCGAAGACCTGAAACCGGAAAAATTGTAAACAAACGCAAAAATATGAATAAGATGAGACAGTTAACCAAGAAGAATGTAGCTATAATTGAAATACACACGTCCTCTTTAAAGAACAAAGTTTTAGAGTAAATTACACATTAGAAATATTTTAACCTGTTAAAAATATTTAAATCGACCTTTCTCACATAACATATCTTTACTAATATTGATAGCTGACGGTCAGATTGAAGTACTCGAGAAACCGAATCGCGCACAGGCAAGCAATCATGCCCTCAACTGCAATTGATTTTGACCAAATACAACATCAACGTCTACCTACATTATATGAGGTATTTATACTGAAGACAGAGCCCCCTGTGGATTTGTGGTCTTTTTACACATACCTCTCTCAATTCCCATATGCAATTAACTACTTAGACTTTTGGATTGATCTTATGGCACACATCAGACTCTGTAAAGATTATGTCTCTACAGTAAGGCAATCAGTAGTTCAGGGGTCTGCTTTGGAAGAATTCCGGAACTTAGATGAAAGAAGTAATGTTAACAGACATATGAACAACGATGAAGATGCATCAGTGACAACCTCAATCCTAATGAATACGTTATTATCAGAGGGATATTTAGATTTTGAGAACCCTGAAAAGGTTTCTCAGTTTTTGCAAGGGAATACTCACACATCCCCGATGGTAACTCGGATGATACAAGATTGGAAATTACATAATGAAAGAAACTCTGTTGCAGCGACAAGTCACCTACAGTCAACTCAAGCTGGTATAGACATTTCAAGAAAAGAAAGTATGCAAAGTGTATCAGCTATTGTTGATGAATTTTTGAAAAGACAATCTCAGCTAGGAGAAAAGGGAAATATTACTACAAAGCAACTATACAACAATGCCCAGCAAATATGTAACACCTACCTAATGTCTCAGCAACATAGTCCAAGATACTTAGCTAACATCCCCGACGATCTTAAAAACCAGGTTATCCACAACTTTAAGGCTAATAGGCGACATGACCCAGAGGTGTTTAGAGAGCTTAAGGAAGTGACATACCAATTTTTGGAGACAGATTGTTTCCCCAAGTTTCTAAAAGAGGTAGCATTGCATAATATCCATGATGAGCTTTCTGATTGGAGATTCCATCCCTCGAATAAAAACCCACACAGAACATCTTCACCTTCTGGTAGTAAAGAAAATCTCAACGGTCACAAACAATTGATGCAAAATCACATATCTTGGTCACCATTTTCAACATACACTTCGTTAAGTAGAGTTCTATTTGGATGCATGTGGATGGGCATAGGATTTTGGATTGGTTATGTGCTCATATTTCTACACTACAGCAGAGCAATTAGAGTCACCACTGTAGTACCATTTGGACTGGGCTGTTACTATATAGTCTGTGGCATTTATCAAGTTGATATCATATATTCCTGGTTTGGGCTGACCCAAAGATTAATGTACAGTCATAAAAAAGGCAATATAGAAGAAGGAAGACAAGTCTATGGAGCAACATATAATGACGATGTTCCTCTCATATTCACCTTACTTGGTGGTAAATCTAGACTGATACATATAGAACATCC
This sequence comes from Nakaseomyces glabratus, assembly GCF_010111755.1. Lineage (NCBI taxonomy): Eukaryota > Fungi > Ascomycota > Saccharomycetes > Saccharomycetales > Saccharomycetaceae > Nakaseomyces > Nakaseomyces glabratus. The sequence goes on from NC_088951.1 coordinate 406,654, forward strand.
ATTTATCAAAAAAATCCTCTATAAAAGAGGTCTCTGGTGTCTAACATTGGTAGTTATCTTTACGGCAATATTCACTGTAATATTTTGCTGCGTTCCTGGCCGTAGATTATAAAAACCGATACATAACTAAATAATTAATAAAGACATCATGCATTTCCATCAATTAAAAATCAAAAAGTTTGACAAAGGAGCCTATTATTCCTTAGTATGATACTCCATGAATCATTATGAGATGTAGGCAAATACAAAAAAAAAAATAAATCTCCGCGACGGGGAATTGAACCCCGATCTGGCACGCGACAAGCGCCCATTCTGACCATTAAACTATCGCGGATTGGTGATTTGTTGAAAAAGTTACAACATTGTGACATCATGTTATTTAGAATATGTCAGATGATATACCAGCATACGTTCGATTACGTAGCAAATAGCAATCGATTGTGTGTACATATTATATACATTGTTATATGCAATGAGCACTTTCTTACCAGCAGTTCAAACTATAAATGAATACTAGAGTGTAATTTCATATTGAGAAAATCATGTAGACTGTATATTCATCATTATCATGCAACCCGCTATATCAGGAATATCATCAAAGCATACAATATCAAAGTTCTGGATCTCGATTTTGAAATATAGTTATATCTCTGTATGATCTTTTGGAGATAAAGTTAAATAGTATGAAAGCTGCTCGAAAAATGATAATATTTCCGGAACTATTTAAGTTAAATTTCAAATACAGTAGATGTCATATTAATTTTTAGAAGAGACTTCTTGTTACAAAAATTATTGTTCGTATATGTCTGATAAGTCAATAAAGTAGTTGGTATATGATACAATGCCTGCAGATAACAGTTGGATTTCAAAAAAACTCATTTACAGAAGCTCCACTAGAATGATCAGTAGAGAACATCTACAAGTCTATCAAACTGACACCTTGATCTGGTGTAGCAAATTGTTGCTGTTGTTGCTGTTGATATTGTTGTGGTTGCTGCTGATACTGGTAGTTTTGTTGTTGATTATAATTGTAATTCTGTTGTGGCTGCTGCTGCTGCTGCTGTTGTTGTTGTTGCTGCTGTTGTTGCTGCTGTTGCTGATTACCGAATCCATAACCAGTATGTGATGGTACAATATTGGTGCTGGGTAGACCAGTGTATTGACTAGATAAGAATGGATTATTCTTAGGTTCATTGGTAACTTGCTTATAACCAGTACCTTGAGAATTGATGAAAGTGCCTGTTTTAGTGTGTTGCGCTGGAATACGAGCCTCACCTGTGTTACCAAAAGTATCTATACCTGTACCGGATGCTAGTAAGTTGTTCAATTCGCTATACTTATCTGAGATGGATTGGTTGCCTGTCCTAGTTTTCTGTAATGGTTGCTGCTGAGGTTGCTGCTGTTGTGGTTGTGGTGAAGGAGCAGGCTTTGGTTGTAAATCTGGCAACAGTGCGTTATTTGCACTGGTGTTATTATTGTTGCTTATGTTATCTCTGGAAAATGGATTGTTAGACCCAGTAGCCAAAGTTGGTTGTTGCAATTGTAACTGTTGCATTTGATCGTAGTAAAGCTGTTGTTGCTGCTGTTGCAATAATGCTGCTTGTTGCTGTTGTTGGGCCAGTAGCACAGCTTGTTGTTGTTGGGCCAATAATGCAGCCTGTTGTTCCTGGTATTGATAATACTCTTCTGGAGATATAGGGTTGCCAAAGATGTCGTAATACACATTTTGCTGTTGCTGCTGTGCCTGCAACTCTTGCATTCTCTGCATGTCCTGCAATTTTTTCAATTCCTCTTCCTCTTTGCTCAGTTGCAAAGCTGCCAAGAGATCGGGGTCCTGGTTCTCGTACTGGGCTTGCTCTCTTCTGCGGGCCTCTTCTTCCTCCGCGGTCATCCGAGACTCCTCCAGAGCCTTCTGCAAGTCATCGTCGTAGGCGTTACGGTAAGAGGTGGATCTAGAGCGTGATCTGCGTCTTCTCCGCTTGGCATCGCCGTTACGTCTGTTGGCCCTATTCAAAGCCCGCTCCTCCCTGAGTCTCTCGTCATCGGTCAGCAAGGAGGTCAGCTCCTTGGCCTTCACTCTGATGATCTGGCCCTCGTCGGAACCGCTCACTTCGTCCTCATGTCTGAACTCCCTCAGCGTCTTGATGATGTACAGGTTCTCCTTGCACCACAGCACACAGTTCTCCGACCCAAACCGCACCAGGTAGTCCAGCACCGTCAGCGACTTCGCAACGTGCCTCCAGTACTTACCCTTGTCGTTCAACCGCTTGTCCAGCATGTCCATGATCTCAAAGAACTCAACAGTGTCATACGTCTTGTCCGCAAGGTCCTCCAACACCCCGACGCTCGGAGACGTAGAATCATTCGCCGTAGCATCCCGCACCATCACCTGCGTGCTGGAGTAACCCTTCACCATGTTCTTCGCAGAACGAACCAACTGACTTGGCATCTTTATCTTAATCTTAATCTTAGTCTTGGTCTTGGTCTTGGTCTTGGTCTTGCTCTTGGTATTAGTCCAAGGTCTTGAAGTATGATCATGCTCTTTTATACTCCCCCCCTTTAGCAAATTTTCATTTCCAACGACCGAAAGTATAAAAGGCCCTCGAAATGCAGAAGTTGAAGCTCAAGTTGATGCTGAACTGCTCAAGCATAGCTACAACTACAAGCGCAAGGATGTCTTTGTTGCGGATGGTGAGGCCGTTCATGGCTGTGGTGCCGGGCGTGCGTCGTGTCTCCAGTGTACCAGTCGCCGGCGTGCGAGTGTCAATGCCTATGCCATTTGGGAAGATGCCACTGCCGTTACGAGCATCTATACAAACAACAGTACAAGCAACAGTGCAAGCAACAGTGCAAACCATGCAACCAACCGTGCAACCACTACCTGTGACGCCGCAGGCGCTGGACAAAGAGGTGTATGTCGACTCTGTGATGCGGAAGCGGAGGAAGAAGATGAAGAAGCACAAGCTGAGGAAGCGCAGGCGGAAGGAGAAGGCAGAGCGGAGGAAGCTGTCCCAAGGCCGCTAGTCCCCCCGGAAGAGCAGTGCCCCCCCGACAGTTTCAGATCAAGCAAACCCACTTGCCCTCCAGGGCAGCGGTACGTCAATATTCCCACAGTTCCAGGCATGGGTTCATTCCAAAACAAAACATGTACATATCAATTCTCTATGCAAGTATATAAGTCAAATACAAAAACAATTACAACGAGCGAGTTAGCTATCTGTATACAATGCGGTAGAGCACGAGCAATGCGAGGAGCACGAGCACTGCGTAGACGAGCTGCTGGTGGCTCCTGTCCTTGTTGTAGAACTTGAGCTCCTCGAAGACATACTGCAGCAGGTCGAGCTTGTTGTTGGTGAGGGCCTCTTTGTTCAGCTGGCCGATCTCCTGGATGATGTCCATGTTCCTCTCGAAGATGCGCTTGGCGACGTCGATGATCTCGAGCTTGTCGTTCTCCGCCAGTGCCTCGCGGGTGGCCAGCTCGTAGTTCTTCTTGTACTGCCACTTCAGCTGGTTCTCGACGTCTACGCCTGCGTCGCTGAAGGTGAAGAAGTTGGTGCCCTTGCGGGCGAGCTCCTTCGAGGACAAGTGCTCGAACTTTGGGAACAAGCCAGTGTTCCTGTAGAGAGTGGACCTCATGACTTTACCGCCTGCGAATAAAGCGAGGTACATGACGTGGCAGTAGGCCAGCACTGTGACGGGGTTCTGGCGCACAGTCGCGTGCACCATGTCCACGAACCCTTGCAGCTGCGGTGGCAGCTGGTGGTCCACGAGCATGGCGTCGAGCTCCGTGGACGTCGGGTACTCCGGCGAGTATAGCAGCAGCAGGTCCTTGTATAGCTGCTCTGTGCGCCTGAACTCCGGCATCCAGAACTGCTTGACGATCTTGCTGGCGAGCAGCTTCTGGTCGGATACATCAGTGGCACCAGTGGCACCAGTGGCAGTGTCTATGCTTAGCAGTGCGTCTATCTCTTGCTCGATGGCCTGGAAGACGTAGTAGAAGGCGAGGATCCCCTGGCGGTACAGCTTGCCGTGTCTCAGCGCCACTGCGAACCGCACGGACATGAACGCATCGATCTTGTTGTGGGCATCTCTGGTGTTGAAGTTGATCCTGTTGGCTAGGGCACCGATATCGGCGGGGGCGGGTACAGACATTGGTATTTGTATTTGTATTTGTATTTCTATTGCAGTTTTGTAGCTTACGGTCTACAGCTTACGGTCTACAACTCACACACTACTCACCACTCACTTTATATATACAGTTCATATTTGGTTTTGGCTATATGTATGCTTATTGCACCTCCGGACATACCGGGACCTAATATGCACCTTCGTGCACCCGGTAACTCCACCCCCGTAGATCATCCACACAATGCAGTTGGAGATGGGTGCAAGACAGCACGTTATGGTGTAGTATAGTAGAGCATAATATAGTATAGTATGGTATGGTTTACCATACCATACCATACTATACTACACTAGACTAGACTACACCACACACACCACACACACAACACACAACACACACAACACAATATGGTGTATTCCGATTCACTGCTATACTCCCTGATGGGGTGGATACTGGTGCAGTCTATAGCTATGGGACACGCAAGATAGGGTGTGAGTCTAGTGAGCTGGTACCACCTTTCGAAATACCAGTGTAGAGTTATCTCAGTGTAGAGTTACATACCTCAATACAGAGCTACCCCGGTGTATAACATACACCTCAATGTAGAATCACCTCAATGCAGAGTTCCCGAGTTGAATGGCAAAACCGTCGATGCAGCCGTATCCCTGGGGGTTACCGCTCTGATAGTATACGACAGCAGACGTGATCACCGTTCCGTCATGAGTTATAATATTATTTAATGTCATAATAAACGACAATTCGGACTTGAATTTACCCGGACTTGTATTTACCCGGCTATATATATATGTGTTACCCGGCTATATATATATGTTACCCGGACTTGTACTTACCCGGCTATATAACATCACCACGCACGTTACAGGTCCGGGTAAACCACCCCCCCCTCACTCAATTCCCTGGAAAGCTTCCTGCCTTCTAATAACAATTCCCGCCGTATCTGGGCAAGTTATACTTAAGAAGGGACCTTACCTTTGGGAAGGGAGCAGTAGGAAGAAGCACAAGGAGAACAACTAGCAGCTGATACAAATGATAAGGACTAGGACTAGGGCGGTGCAGAATACCGGAAAGTTCTACGCGTGCGTCTCGAAGAGACAGCTCATGGGGTTTGTGCGCAACGCGCTAGGGTTGGACCCGCCTCCGTCGCCAGACGAGCCCACTGAACAGAACAGATTCCACCCGTGGGACCAGTCCCCAGCGGTAGACCTGAGAGAGCGCGCCGCAAGGATAAAGACGCTGGCCAAGTGCCCCGTGACACACAAACCCATCCAGTACACATGCCCCATCTCTGGTATCCCGACACACCACTCCCGCGAGGCCTGGGAGCAGGACAAGGAGTACCACGCATCGAAGAAGTACGAGATCCTGAAGAAAGTCAACATCTATGAGCACGACCTGAGAAGCGGCAGACCGTTCCCAGAGTTCGACTTCCCAAGAGACCAAGGCCCCGACAGGACCGTCAACTTGACCAATTGGGACCTGTTCCTGTACACCAGGTCCTTCTACTCCATGGACACAGAGTTCCAGCTCGCCGCAGTGACCAAGATGCTGAGCTACCCGATCACCATCGGGTCTGTGCTCCACCAGTTCTCCCCTTACTCTTTGAACCCGAAGGGGCCCATCACTTTGGAGGGCCTGAAGTCCCTGGCCGCACTCCGCTACACCTTGTACCCGCTCCAGAACAGAGCAGTCACTACAACCGCAAAGAACAAGCCCATGCGTATCTTCATACTCGGAGCCCGTGCCGAGGCCCAGCTGCCCGGCCACGTCTGGAAACAACTGCAGTTCCTGTTCCCACAACAGAACTTCGAAATCCACTTCATCGGACCAGAGTCCCTGTACGACAGAGAGCGCAACGAATACATCAGATCTGCCACCGCGAACGGAGAGACCGCCGCCGACGGCACCACTTCCTCCATCCCGGTCACTAAACGTATCGACGAAACCATGAAGTTCTTCTACCACACAGACTACTTCCACACCTTGCACACCGCCCAGGACTTCTTCCCATACGACCCATACCAGGACGTGTTCTTCATGTTCCACCCTGGCCTGGCCTCCCCTGAGTCCAAGGACACCTGGATGAAGGACACCGTCAAGGGCCTGCTGGACACAAAATGTGCCATATTCACAACAGGGTTCAACAAGAAGGATATGGCCGACGACATCCAGATCCTCCAGGACACGTACGGCAAGGAAATGGACATGCTGATGAACCCAGTAAAAAACGTCTTCGGATCAACCAAATGGGAACTCGACGACAGCGACCCTCACTCAGTGTACCAGTTCAACATGTACATAGCAGGTTTCAGAGGTAAGAGATACCATCCAATCAAAGTATAGACAGAAAACCCATAACAATCTAATATTTTTACTTAAATTATGACAAGTGATAGATAATTGGTTTAGATATCAAAACGAACTCTTATATTGCAGAGGTTAACTTTCAATATTTATTTCACACCCATCAATGTTCATGGAATTTTCTTCCACCAACCTTTAGCCTGCCTTTCCCTAAGTACTTCCCACGCAAAAAAAAGGACGCAATGGGAAGTATAACGATTTTATTATTCTATTATTACATTTTTTCATTACTCCAAACTCTTCAAGAGCCAGCCTAATAGTTTTCTAGACCGGATGTTTAGCGTCAAAGCACGCATTCATTACATATCTGGGTTGAAAAAGCATTGCAAAAAGATAGCACCAGAAGAGCCAACACAACTGTAAATAGTATCAATACTTTATGTTGACATAAATATGAAATATAAACTGAAACTTAAAGATCACGATAGACATTCTCTCCGCTCGTTTGGCTGTCACCCAAGGACATCGTCCCCATAAGCACCGCTTTTCCTACGTAATCATCCAAGCAATTTTGCCAAATAATGACACCCAGCGTAATCTATCAATCATCCCGCATAGTGAGAAAGCCATCTATATTAGCATAGAGCTCCTTGGATAGCATCAATTGCACTTGTAACCCACAGTTTCACTAACTTGGGACATTTCCAGTACAACCAGAGCATTCAAGGGCGAACTAGACAGATAGAGAAAGGTAACCGTACAAATAATGAGCTTATACAACAATCTAAGACTAGTCACCAGACAGAAGCAAGTGTCCGGACTGCTTTCCGCAGTAAGACGTTACCATCCAACTTCTAATGAGTATGTCAACCCAAAGGTCTGGGAGCCATTGACTTACACACCCGAGTCTCCCGAGTTCAAGCTGCTATCGCATACCATGGAGAATTCCGTTCCACAACATGGTTTCACTGAAAAGGCCATCGTTAACTCTCTAAATGCGATGAAGATGCCAAGTGGTATGCTAACTACTATCGGTGCTTCCAATTCTGCCACTTTCCTGCACTCTTCACCAGCAGTTATGGAATTGATAAAGTTCCAACTGGTGGAAAAAAGACATCGTATGGTTGAGGGAATAACTGAGATCGCTGAAGCATCTAAATTGCCAAGTCTGGAAAGCCTGCTACTAAAGAGATTGAAAATGGATGTACCAATTGCTTCTCATTTGACTCAGATGACCGCACAATTGATGGTTCCAAGCTCTTTTATGACTAATGTCTCACTTCCAGAACTAGAGAGATTAGCAGACGACATGATTTATTACTCTAACGAGAAGGATCACCACGATTTTGCCTGGTACACCAAGAGAGCTGCTTTGGCCACTACATATTTGGCCAGTAAAGCTTTCATGGCTCAGGACAAGTCTCACAATTTCATGGAAACTATGGAATTTGCCCAAGATAAATTGCATAAAGTCATGACTTTGGGTGACTACTACAACAATGTTGAAGAGTTTGGCTGGTTCACATTGATGTCTGCAGTAAACTTGACTAAGTCTCAAATGGCAAGAGTCTAGATTATAAACACTCTGCTTCAAAATACTTCTGTCACTTTCCAAATTATAGTAACATAAGAAATACACTAACGACCTTCAAATACGAATATGACAACTATATTTATGAACTCTATGAAAACCCACTGGCCATTAACACTAAAGTTGTTATAGTTGTAATGTATATATTTACCACTCGCCCAATTACAACTTTTCGAAATTTCTGATCTTATTTTTTTACTTCTATTATTATTTTTATTGAATCTATTATGTATTTAAAAGTATAGTCTATTTCTGTTGACTAATCAACTGGCCTCTAATCGTCTCTAGTTCTTGCTGCTTTGATCTTATGTTATCTTCACAGCGTTTGATCTCCTCACCGATGAACTCCAACCTCTTATCGACGTTGTTCTTGGCATCATCGTGCTCAACCGGAAGAAGTACGTTACCTGTAAGCTTATACACCACTGTATCTTCTTTCAACGTGGCAAACTCCTCATTGACAATCTTGTTCTCTTGCAATTGCGTTTCCAGCTTCTGTCTCGCCGTTACCAACTCTTCTAACTCATTCTGTAAGCTCTGATACTTGGCTCCTAATTCAGCAGACATTGTATATATTACCTGATTGTTGATTTATATAGTGTGTTATGACTAGCACTCCATTCAATTCTTTCAATACTATCAACTATCCCAGCTCATCTCTTCTCTTGTACAACTTTCAATATTTTTTCACTTTAAGAAATTTAAAGTTAAAAAGGCAATTGATCCATCGGGATATTATTGAAGGGACCAGTAATACCATAGTTCAGCGATACTGACGATCTAAAACAATTCAACAATGCTAGTACGTTAATAACATATTTGATTTCCCTTTTGAGCCCATCTTTTAATCTTTTCCAGAAGTTATTTTACTAACAAACCATTGCTATTCGATATGATTTCCCTTATTGGTTGTGATTACTAGTGGGATTTCGACTGCAACAACACAGTTTAAACAATGGAATGAACTTTCAGAGCCACGTAACCATTTGGATGCACCAAACTTAGTCAATAATACTGAATCATTGCAGTTGTTGCCGCTGCCCGACGTGCATATCCCCGATGAGCTATTTGAAGGTGGCAATGTGAAAAGGGTTATTTTGACTACAAAGACCATGGATACTTTCTTTCTGTTAGACAAAACTATGAAGGTCAAAAAGTTGGCTGATATTACCTGTAGTCTGGAAATACCAAAGAACTTACAAACCCATGAAGCTACACATACTTGGGATTTTGGTGAGAACTTTCCAAATGAGGTTGAACCATTACAAGACGAGGAACAAAGGACATTTAGCTTGCGTTTCCCAATTTATTTGCTTGAAGATCAAACACTGTATGTATCAATCGATGAGAATTTTCTGACCGTATCTCCTATATTTACAGCCCAAATTAGTGATGTAATATCGAAGAAGTTAAATCGCGGTCACGAAATTGTAATATTAGGATGTTCAGACCGCATAGAGGATACTAAGATCTGTACAAATAATAACTGTTCATTGGTACCTCCTGAATTTGTAACTGGATTTCTAGGAAGTTTAATGAGTGATTTAACAAAGACAAATGACCAATTGTTCACTGCCGCCATATTTCCAAGTGAAGGTCCGCAGGGATTCGAAAAGTTATCGTCTACAACTGTTGATAGTATAATTGATTTCTGCTCTCAATTGGTTAGTACGGACAAGAGCAGATATACAGAGGAATGCTACAAGAGATGGAAGCGCAATGCTAGTTCCAATGGTGCGCAGTCCGGACTTTACTTATAAATAGTTATAATAATAGTTATAACAAGTGCATTTTTAAGACATCCAATGACTCACCAATGGAAACAATGGGAGTTTTACATACCAGTTTAATTAACACTAATATTTTTTAAAGCTCTTTCTAAATATACAGTACATAATGGCTCTATTATGAATGATGTGATGAAAATAATAAAATAAAAATGATGATGGAAATAAAATTTGCCTTCAATCCGTTTGATTTTTGATCTGGTTGTGTAATAGGTTATTTGTAGTTTAAGTGTATTGTTTATTTCTTGGACTTCTTCTCCTTCTTCTCCTTCTTATCTTTCTTTTCCTTCTTCTCTTTCTTTTCCTTCTTTTCCTTCTTTTCTTTCTTCTCCTTCTTCTCCTTCTTGGCCTTCTTTTCCTTCTTTTCCTTCTTCTCTTCCTCTTCTTCAGATTCAGATTCAGATTCTTCTAGTTTTCTCTTCTTAGAGTCAGCCTTTGGTTCTTCTGATACTGGCTTGTCCTTGTTGAACAATTCCATAGCCTCGTGGATGGCTAATTCGTTCTTCAAAGTTGGCTTACCGGTAGCATAGAATTCAAGTCTTTGTTCAACTTGCTTCTTCAAGACGGAACCGAAGACGTTTGTTGGCTCATCGGAGTAGTTATCTATTCTAGAAGCCATAGAACACTTGTTCGCTAGGTATCTGGAGATTCTACCCTTGTTCTTAGCAGAGGCCTTGGCAATGAAACCACTGTGGTAGATCAAACCGTACTTTGGAGTGTTACCCTTGGTCTTCAAAGCTCTGAATAAAGCCTTCTCAGCACCCAAGATTTGCACAGTGGAAGCGGCTTGCTTGGAAAGACTGGTCAAAGAACCAGCGTGGGAGATCAGTCTAGCACCGATGACTTCACCAATCAATCCAGACAAGTTTGGAGCCACAGTGTGCATCTTCTCGCATAAGTAGTCGTATAGTTGCTTTCTGTAATCGACCAAAGAAACAACTCTCTGGGCAAAGACACAAACGTTTTCCATATCGGTCTCGGAAAGGTCTTGACCCATGGAGATTCTGGCGTTGTCAATGATTCTCTCGGCAATACCAGCATCTTCGTTGACAACAGCGGCCAAGTCGTGTAGGGATTCCTCATTCAGAGAGGCCTTATCCTTGATGAACAAGACCAACTTAGCGAAGGTGTAGTTGTCTGGAACCAGCTTGGCCAGTTCCGGGAAGTGCCAACCGTACCATTCCTTAACTCTCATGGCGAATGTGTTGATGTCCTTGTCCAATTGGTCCAAAAGAGCGATAGCTTGTATGATGTGGTTGTCGTTCTTTTGAACAGAGAACTTCACCTTGGCTCTGGAGTAAGCGTGACCCAAACCCAATTGAGCTCTCTCCAAGTCACCGGATTGCAAACCTTTCAGCAACTTTTCACCATGCAATCTAACACCACGGATCAAGTCCTGGGCCAACTCGTTGGCAATACAGTCGACGTATGGGAAAGCTTCCTTGATGGATGGACCCAAGTTCTTGTCAGAGATGGCCAATGTCACAGTGGACTTGGCGGAACCCTTTGGCAAGTTCAACTCCAAAACGTTCTTTAGACTCTCGGAGACAAGACCCTCAGAGATGTCGTTAGCGTTCTCCAAGGCCTCAGCGGCACCCTTGAAAGGAGCAAACGACACAAGCTCAACCAGCTTGGTGAACCCACCGAAGTCATTGATCTGCTCTTGCACTTCCTTCAGCTTAGAACCAATGTTGTCCTGGTTCAACTTCACCTTGAACACCGCATACCCAGTAGGCTCCTCAAACAACAGATACTCAATAGCCATGTTTATCCTGACAGTTATCCTTGCTGTCCTACCTCCCCCCCAAACCAGATAATAGCTATGTGCCAGCCATAATATCTTTATAAAGTAGATGCTCATCGCATCGCATCGCAAATTTTTTGTGAAAAAAAAATTTTTCAGATGCAACTGTACGTGTGTCACATGGTTCATGGGGGGTGGAGCATAGGGAAGAGCATAGAGGAGCATAGTGAGTAGATATTTTATAGATATTTGTAGCCGGGTGGGTATCCAGCCTCGAGACTGCTTCCAATGGTTTGGACTATGACGCTGATAAGGGTTCATATTGCTGGAGCTGTTCTTGTCGAAACGGGTTTCGAGTCTCTATATTGGATTAAAAAATGATGTTGATATGAGAGTGCGTGTATATATTGTACAGTAGTTGATTTATATATCTGAGGGGGAAATGCAAACAATTGGGAAAGGGGAGGGTGGTGGGAGGCACTGCCGCTTACTCTTCGTCCTCGTCTTCCCAGTCTTCTTCGCCTTCATCGTCCTCGTCCTCGTCCTCGTTCTTGTCCTCGATTGTAAGCACGGTGTCCGGGTTGTCGTTCTTGATGTATTTCCTGGCAATCCTGGAGCTTCTGCCCAATGACTTGGCCTCGGCCTTGGCGGCTTCTTGCACCTGCTGCAGCTCGTCCTGGAACACTCTACGTACGGAACGGTTGGAGAACACATCCCACAGCTTGAGGCCCTTGCTGACACCACCGATGACTATGTTACCGGCAACTTCGATGTCTGGTGCAAAGCTGGAGGTCAGCACGTTGCCAACATCGAAGTCTCGGGACAGCACCATGCCGGGACCGCTGGAGCCCGCGGTGGCTTCAGTAGGAAACTTCCACAGCTTGACCTGCTTCTCACCCATGGCACCAGTGGCCATCATACCGGAGATGAATCTGTTACAACTCAACGACGATATACCGGCATCGTGTGCCTTCAAAGTCCATACCGGTTTGGAGCCCTCGTTGTTTCTAATATCGAAGGAGTAAACGTTACCGGCATCGGTACCACACAGTATTATGTTCTCGCTGGCAAAAGTGGCGGTTTCGATCTCTTCGCCAGGTAGTACGGACCAATACTTGGACATCTGAGCCTCGTCTGATATTCTAACATCGGTCAACGCAGCACGGGAATCGTAACCTGCAGTCAGCAAGATTGAAGCGTTCTGCATGTGCCACTGAGACGAGGAGACGTTCTTGTTGCTGTGGATGTTGGCCATGGAACGTGCAGCAGTAGCGTTGTTCAAGTCCCATAGCTTAACGGTGTGATCAGCAGATGTAGAGGCAAGCACGGTACGGAATTGTCTGTTGTGGGCCAGCGACAAAACGGCGTCAGTGTGGTGTGTTGTGACATGGCCCTTCTTCTTACCTTTCTTCTTCTTGCTCTTGCCCAGACTGGCGGCCGAGTTCTCTTCAGGCTCATCGAGAATCAGGTCTGGGAAAGCCTTGTCCACTGAGTCCAGGTTCCAGATCTCGATTTGAGGGTCGAAAGTACCGATGGCCGCGAAGTTGCCTGGCTCCTCGGAGCTGGAGCCGACTTTGTAGTCGATCCACTCCACGCACAATGGGAAAGCAGGCAGCATGAGGTCGTGGTGCACATACAATGCGGAGTCACGGACCATACCACGGGCCACATCCGGGTCGTACTCGTCGCCTTCTTCAACAGGTATCTCGTCACTGTGGAAACCAGCACCATCATCGTAGACATAGACGTCTAAGTAAGAGATATCGTCCTCGGTTCTGGTGGCCAGGATCATGTTGTCCGTTGGGTAGACTTGCAACTCCTCCTTGTCCTCCTCGGTCTCCTTCTCGTGCGGCATTGAGATGTATGCGTCCTCGTCGCCCTCACCCGCATGGAACTTCACCTCATCGGACAGCCCAGGGAACATCGACATCTCAGCACCTTCAGCACCGTCCTCGTCATCGTAGTGCTCCATGTCGAACTCCTTCAAGTCGTCGTCAACCTCCGCCTGGTCCTTCAACCTGTCAGTGTTGGGCTGGGCAACATCACCTGCCTCTTCACCCGCCTCTTCGCTCTCAGCACCAGCCTGCGCATCCTGCGCATCGGCAAGATCCTCCTTGGCATCTTCCAGGTTCAATTGAGCCATCTGGTTGATCCGCTCCATCTCCTCATCATCCAACACATACTTCTCGGGGAACTGCGACGGAAACCCCCTTGGCACCCACGCGGTAGCTGAAATCATCGTCTATACTGGCCTCTCCTGCTCCAACGCACACACACTACTCACTTATGCGATGAGCTTCCTTTTCATACTTGCGATGAGCTCGCAGCTGAAGCTCATCGCTTTGAAAAATTTTTAGTTTCCCGCACAGAAACTCACACAGAACGAGTTTAGTTTGGGATAAGATAGTGCCCCGGTGCTAGTTCTGACAAGTACTTCTGTCAGTTAGTCCTGTCAAGTAGCCCTGTCAAGTAGCCCTGTCAAGTAGCCCTGTCAAGTAGTTCTGAGAGTTGCTTGCTGAAGTTGCCGTCTATCCCTGGAAGTGCTGGCCTTTGAGAGATGAGTGAGAAGAAGATCGAGGAGCTTTTGAAGCTTCTGAGCATGAACAATGGGGACATGTCGAAGTTGACAGCGAACCAGCGGAAGGAGATGAAGGAGTACAAGTTCTGGAAGACGCAGCCTGTGACGAAGTTTGACGAGGAAGTGAAGGAGGAAGGGCCCATCCACGAGGAGAAGACGCCTGCGGATATACCTGACGAGCCGCTGCCCCTGTTGCCAGACTTCGAGTGGTGTGCCATTGATGTCGACGACGAGAAGCAGTTGGAGGACGTGTTTGTGCTGCTGAATGAGAACTACGTGGAGGACCGCGATGCGTCGTTCAGGTTCAATTACACCCGCGAGTTCTTCAACTGGGCGCTCAAGAGCCCCGGCTGGACCCCCGACTGGCACATCGGTGTGCGTGTGAAGGCCTCCAAGAAGCTGATTGCGTTCATCTCCGCCATCCCAGTGAGGCTCAGAGTGAGAGCCAAGGTTATCGACAGCGTCGAGATCAACTTCCTATGTGTGCACAAGCAACTGAGATCAAAGAGGTTGACTCCCGTGCTGATCAAAGAGATCACCAGACGTGTCAACAAGCGCAACATATGGCACGCACTGTACACAGCCGGTGTGGTGTTGCCTGCTCCGGTGAGCACCTGCAGGTACGCACACAGACCGTTGAACTGGGACAAGCTATATGAGGTCCAGTTCACTGACCTGCCTCCGAACGCCACGAAGGCGGAGATGGTGGCCAAGTACACGCTTCCAAAGGCAACGAAGACCGCCGGTCTGAGAGAGTTGAGACTCGAGGATGTAGACCAGGCCCTGGCACTGTTCAACAGGTACCAGTCCCGGTTTGATATCGTCCAGGAGTTCACCAAGGAAGAGTTCATACATTGGTTTATTAACGACAAGAACGTTGTGGAACAGGACAAGAGGGTTGTATTCTCCTATGTTGTTGAGAGCGAGGGCAAGGTAACAGACTTCTTCTCTTTCTACTCACTGCCATTCACAATCTTGAACAACTCCCGCTACAAGGACCTGGGTATCGGTTACTTATACTACTACGCCTCGGATGCCGACTTCAAGTTCGAGGACAGGTTCGACAAAGAAGGTACATCACTCCTAAAGCAAAGACTCTCCACGTTGGTGCAGGACGCATGTATCATCGCGGCACAGAACAAGATGGACGTCTTCAACGCTTTGTCCTCCCAGGATAACACACTGTTCCTGGAAGACCTGAAGTTTGGTCCAGGTGACGGGTTCTTGAACTTCTACCTGTTCAACTACAGAACATTCCCAATCACCGGTGGCCTGACTGAGGACCAGCACTTCGACACCGAGCACCGCAGTAACGTCGGCGTTGTCATGCTGTAAAAGCCACCATTGCCCTGTGTATAGAACATATGTACCCAGTATTTATGTAAGAGAATATCCCATTCACATCTCGCTATGCATCGCTATGGCTTATGACAAAGAGATGGCTGGGCTTTTCCCCACAGAAAATCCCGCAGCAAGAAAGAAAACGCATCAAAGTGATAAGAGACTCGCCATGGCTTTGAAGACAATGGTGGAGTGGTATAATGGGGACTGGAAATCTGGAATGTAGAACTAGTATCGAGCATAAGATCTATTATGTCATTCTCATTTGTAATGATCTATCGGTAGTGGGGTCCTTTGAATGGACCCTGGGTGCTCAGCCATTTTAAAACGCCATTTCTTTGTGAGCCATGGCTTCTGATGTGATACCTATTTTTGGTAGAACCTGTATGGTGCAAGGCTTGTAGATCTTGGCGTGGCTTGCAGATCTCTAGCATGGCTAGTTTTCAACTGAATTTGATGTTCTGATCTGAGGTATATAAAGTGGTGGCATAGCACTGATAGATTGCCATTACTCTCTCATAAAACCTAAGTCAACAAGTAAAGAAAATACTACAATTCCAAATACAAAAATGAAACTCACACAAGTCGCTCTAATCTGCTCAATTGCATCTGTTAACGCTTCCACTGGTGGTCTTGATGACAACTTTGGTGGTAAGGCCGACAGTTCCAAGGAGAGCCCATCTGGCTCTCAGGCCGCTGACTCTGATTCGCCAAGCTCGCAAGTTGAAGCACAAGTGCCAAGTGCCAACGCTGCAGCTCAGCTTCCAAGCTCCAAGGCTGTCTCCCAAGTGCCTACTCAAAGTGTTGTGCAAAACTCCAACGTTGTCTCCAGTGCCAAGGGCAAAGACGGTTTTGCCGTTGAACCAAGCACCACCATTACTACCACAGATGCCAACGGTAACCCAACCACAAAATATCTGTGGTGGATCCCAGAAGCTACTCCATCTGTTTCCGCTAAGTCTGCCCCTACTTCAGTAGAAGACTCTGAATCCAGCTCGTCCAGTGCCGTTGTCTCTAGCACTGTCTCTCCTAGCGCTGTTTCCAGTGCCAGTGTCGTTAGCTCATCTCACAAATCCATTGTCTCTGACTCTGCCTTGCTGCAAAACTCTGATTTCTCCAGTGTTGTTTCCAGCTCTGTTTCCAGTTCTGCTTCCAGTTCTGCTTCCAGTTCTGCTTCGAAGGGCAAGAAGGGCAAGGACTCCGACGCCAGCTCCTCTGTGTCCTCCCACTCGAGAAGACCAGATGAGCCCATCACTGTACTAACATACTTGGACTCCGAGGGCCACACTGTGACCTCGAAGGTGTGGTGGACCCCTACAGGAGTCACATCGAGCAACACCGCCTCGGTGTCGGTATCCTCATCGATAGAGAGCAAAGAGAACAAGGCAGTGAGCTCAGTGCATGGCAAGAAGGACAAGAAGAGCAAGCACCAGAAGTCCCACTCCAGCACTACAGTGGAGACCACTACTGCCTCGTCATCAAAGGAACACACATCCAAGCACAAGGGCAAGGGCAAGTCCAAGTCCACCGTGGAGACCGTGCACACCAGCGTCTCCCACAGTGCCTCCCACAGTACCTCACAGAGTGTCAGCGAAGTAGCCAAGAGAGCAGTCCATTTCGAAAACGCAGGCGTAGTCGACAAGTACCCTCTCGTGCTAGCAGCAGGTTCCCTAGCCATCGCACTACTATTATAGTTTCCAAACCCGTTTTATAGAATTTCTGTACACTAGATAGCTCACATAGGCGCCATAAAATAAAAGTTTCAAGCATTAGAATAAAACCAGAAGCTGCACTCAACAGCATTGCAAAGATACTCAAGCGTTAATGCACCATGACTACCAGATATTAGCCTCAATGTGATTCATGAAGTGTATACCACTACATCACATGACCATACCCCACACGACATCCCCCCCCCCCTGTGAGGTGAAGACTCGCTGGTTATAAAGCCAAAGGCTATTGGTTAGTGAGTCCTTGCTTCGATGGGCGATGGGCAGTGCGCCAAGGGAGCAAAGATAGTTATATTGGATGGTTTTGGTTCATAGGAGTGTGCATGTGTTTGAGAATGACTTTGCGTCTGTGTCCTGTGCGTTCTTCAACCGGTACCCGAACCCATACTCGCGGACAGTGAAGTCGATAGACACGTTGAACCAGCAGGTGCTGGACGGCAAGCTGCACACGACGCGGTTGCTGCGGAAGACCGGGAACATGCCTGTGTGGGCTCGTCCTTTCCTCGGGAGGATATCTGAGTCCTGGGTGATAGAGGTGTCTGTGGTGGACCCGCAGCGCGGGAGGATGGAGACGTTCACCAAGAACCTGGACCACACCAGGATCATGCAGGTGGAGGAGTACAGCACATACGACTACAACTTCGAGACGCGGAAGACCAGCGTGGTGAGCCGAGTGAAGTTTTCCAGTGGGTTCACCACGGGGCTGCGTGAGCGTCTGGAGAACTGGTCGAGGTCCATATTCGACGAGAACGTCAAGTACAGCAGGCAAGGTATGCTGTTTGTGATGAAGAAGATCGAAGAGAAGAGGAACAAGAGGTCCTTGCTGCAGCAAATCCAGAACATCGAGCCTTGAACCCAAGGATATTTATGTGTGGGAAATCAATTTTCCGATTAACGACTTTTATTTTCTTTGCCATACAAGAGAGTTTGCGTCGCTACTCAGCGATGCAAAGGCAATATCTCTCTTGGAGTGACTATAAAAACTGCTCTTTATTATTTTGTTATCTTCCAGGGAATTATTTATTCGATCGTGATCGCCCGGTTTTTTTTACTTTCCCTTCTCTACAGCTTTTATCTTTCTTGTTGTTTTTTTTGTACATAGATGACACCTCCACTACACTATATAAACTTATTTATTCGTATTGACCCTATAGATAGCCAAAGACTATTACGTTTCTAGCCTGACAGCCAAGCACAACGGACTATACTTGCTCACCTCCTCATGGCAGACACGCTATTATGGTCTCATGCCACGATACACCTGGAATTCTCACTTCTTTGAAAAAAAATGAAGAAAATAGTCGATGAGCTGACATATTAGATGGATAAGCTATTGTAAATTTATTTCATTTGGTCTTAGAATCAGCATCAGACGCTAGAAACTATATACAGATTGCGAAGATGTCTTGGGATGATGCTGGAAACGACGATGCTGTCCTGATGGACTCCTGGGATGCCGAGGTTGATTTTGCCGGCGATGAGCCTATTCTGGACTCATGGGATGAGGAGCCAAAGGCCAAGAAGGAGGCTGCCAAGCCTAAGCCTAAGCCAAAGGCTGGTGGTAAGAAGAATGCCAAGGGTGAGGAGAAGAAAGAGCAAGTGCTGGCCATTGATGAGCTAGATCCTCAGACGCGGAAGGAGCTGATGAAGAAGGCCGAGCTAGAGTCCGACTTGAACAACGCTGCTGATCTTCTTGGAGACTTGGAGATGGCCGAGGAGCACCCAAGAGCTCGTGCTATGCAGAAGGAGCAAGAATTGGCAGCACAAGCCGCACTTTTGAGACCTGCGATGACTAAAGACACACCAATTGAAGACCACCCATTATTCAAGGCAGAGACCAAGAAGGAATACCAGGACCTAAGAAAGGCATTGGCTACTGCCATTGTCACTATGCATGAAAAATCTTCTCTAAACTACTCATCCTCCTTGGCCATTGATTTGATCAGAGACGTATCGAAGCCAATGTCCATCGAAAATATTAGACAGACTGTCGCCACCCTAAATATCCTAATCAAGGACAAGGAGAAGGCTGAAAGACAGGCTCGTTTGGCTCGTGTCAAGGGTGGTACCGCTACTGGTGGTGCTGGTAAGAAGAAGGCTAAGGCCAAGACCAATTTGGGTGGTGCTTTCAAGAAAGATCAAGATTTCGACGTGGATGACATCAACTATGATGACTTCGGTGCTGACGATTTTATGTAAAGTTGATATTAAATAAGGTAGTAATAACTACATTAGTGTAGTGGTATAGAATTTTTTATTCAAACTTATGAGTTTAATTTTTGAATGATAAATGAAACATAGATAAATCATGCAAGATGGTAAATATCACAGAATTACGATAGTAGTTTAATGTTAGTGCTGCTTAAAGACTAAAAACTATGCAAATATTATTTACAATAATAGGGGACAATCTATCTGGCGATTTTCAATACGCTGTTATTTGATCACGCTATGCAGGAGGGGTTTTACTTTCTTGTTTTTTGACTCTTTTGATTATCTCAAGATAATTATATGGCGCGTATCCATTCTGTCCAGCTCTGTTTCGTACTTTCCACCAGTCTGAACTGCGGCCTAGAGGATCTGCTTTGCTTATAATAGCCACTAAATCTCCCTTCTTTAATGTAATTTCAATTTGAGGATTTTCAGGCGTGAAATCATATAACGCCCTGGCAAATTCAAGTTTAGAAGGATCTATAGTACCATCTCCATCTTTTCCCATTGCAATGCTATTTCTCTGTTGAACTTCCTGTAGTTTCTGGATAAACTTATTGAGCAAATACGGGAAACCAAAAACTGCAGATAAAAAGAATAGCAAAGGCTTCAATGTTATCTTCCTCGCAGGTGCTTTATCATTGTTAAGTCCAAAACGGCTAAATTCCTCTAATAGGCGTGAATTACCAGAATTACCACCTCCTTGTATACGTTTTGGTGCGCTGCCTAGCCTCCCATTTGTGACAAAATACAGTAACCTTTTCAAAAACTTCATTATGGCAAATATGCCGAATGCTGATCCTAATACTTCCTTTAAATAGTTAAATTGTTCTGCAACAGAAATCATAGTAAAGAAAGAGTTATGAGTTGCCATGTAAGTGGATTCCAACATCTGTGCAAACCCGGTAACTGCTCCAATAAGGCTCTCTATAAGTTGGAACGTTGCTCTAGTAGATTCTCCAATCTGTTCTAAACCATTTCCTCCCATGTCACCATACGCTCCTCCGTAGTTATAACCATTATTGTAAAATGATCCGTAGTTCCCGTAACCACCTCCATACATGCCTCCATATCTATTCATAGCACCGCTATACATGGATCCAAACATTCCGCCATTGTTGCCATACATTCCACCACCGTAAATACCGCTGTCATAACCATATCCTCCACTGTTGTACATACCAGTTCCAACACCACCATTCATAGTGTTAGTCAATCCCGGTGGTCGGGGCACCACTTCCGGTGGTTCTGAACCCTCCCTAGTACCCTGCTCATGAGATTCCTGTGTTGTAGTGTCTCTGGTAGACATTAGGGAGTTATTAGCCTCATTCTCTATATCGAACGCCCGGTCTACCGCTGCGGTTGTGCCTCCATTAGTCTCCCAAGGCTTCGGCCTCGTCTCTGTATAGGTCATCACGCTAGTAATACCTGAGTTGTTTAGCAAAATGGGTGTTGAGCTACTGTTGAGAACGTGTCTTACCTTTATAGTGTTCCAAGGAATCTTGCTTTTAAGATAATATTTTGATCAAATGATGTCTATTGCTGAGATGATCCCTTTGCTAGTCATGATTTGGGCATCTTCTGCTCTTCTCCGGAGTTTATTTTGACGTTCCGGGATAACATAGCAAGACCGTTAACTATGCACTAAATAATAAATAATTAGTATAAAAACATCAAGAATTATAGTGTCATTGGGAAGTATCACATTGCGTAGCTTTACCTCCTTTAATATTATTAACATTATTTTTTGATAATCGTACATCTCACAGCTCTAAAAATCTTATCGGCATAAAGATTTATTATTAATAAATTTATAAAGTATTGTACAATAGCTCAAACATTGAATTATCTGAGATAGTATAAAAAAGAGGATTGCAAAGAAATAAAAATTAATGTAGTTTATCATATCCGCCTTGTCTGGCAATGTAGTGTATCCTGGTAGTAAAAAGAAGAAAAAATAAAATAAGAAGTAATGAAACAAACATAAAAGCAACTTTAGTTGTTGAACAATGAAAAAAATAGAATGAAGAGAACGGAAGTCTGCAGATCTAAATGGAAGAGGAAATGAGTTATACGTCGAGTGCAGTTTCCATATGCATTAAAACTTTAAAGGTTATCATAAAAAGCTGAATTGTACTATCTCAGCTATTAATTATAACTCTGGAGATGGAGTCTTTGGAATTTTTTCCATGTCATCTAATTGAACTTGAAAGTTTAATTGAAAACCTTTCTTAGAGCTTGTGGCACTTGCAACTGACGATGCAGCATTCTGTCTCTTCTTAACAATAATCTTTTCCTCGGTTGGATCTTCCAAATCAATTTGCTCAATTTCATCCTCTGCAATAACAGATGTACTTGAGGGAGAGTCTGAAAAAGAGGATGGCGAAGATGATGAAGAGTCCTGTTGTTCATCTAGTTTTCTCAGCTCTGTACTTGAAATACGTAGAATCCGCCCTCTGTTGTCGGTTAATTGAATATTATCACATGATTTTCTGTGGCCATGAGAATGACGATGGCCATGTTTTGAATTAGATTTCTTTGGTGGCGGAGAGTTGCTTATAACTTTTAACTGTTTCAACACTTTCTGGTAACTGTCAAACCTCTTTTCAAGTTGCTTGACTTTCTTCTCCATGTCCCTTTGCTGCGTCGGTTTTGCAATTGGGGCATTTTCGTTGTTACCAATGAAATCCATGAGAAGTCTATCCTCCACTATTCTATTGGTTGTGATGGAGTGGATCAATTTCTCATTTTGCAATTTAAGCTCACTGATCTCAAGTTCAAGCTGTTTAATCTTCAAGTCAAGTTTTTGGGCCTCATATGACGTCGAACTCTGGCTTGACTGACTCTCTAGATTAACTTGGTTCCTAAGATCGTCCTGAATCACAGACATCATCCTATTAGAAGATAAATGCCCATGGCGGTGACTGTTTGCGTGTTTGGCTATATTATTTTGGCTCTCGTACCATTCCATATCGTAGTCTGTGGAAGTTGCGGAGATGAAACTATATCTGTTGGTGTTGATATTCTTATGATCAATTTGTACAAATCCGTTTCTGTCAGTTGGCAACGCTTCGACATCCAAACCGTCTCTCAATTGTTGGGAGTCGACGTCCTTAGCAGAGGTTGCTGTTTCAGTAGAGAAAATCCTAGAAGAACCCACTTCTTTTGAGTGAGAAGCTGGAACCTGCTTCCTCAGGTGTTGTTCTTCATACAGAGTCTTTTCACTGTTGGCATCCGACACCTTCCTTGCATCTTTGTCATCCGACACAGCTAAAGTTTCATCCTTTGTTGTAGTGGCTCTGTCGCGTCTTGTGCTAGTAGAGTCACGGTTCTTGTTCCTCTTAGGAACTATGACTTCTTGCCGTAGCTGATCCAGAGACTCCTTGATCATTGACACTTGCTCAAAGCCCGACATACTGGTGGTCTGGCTGTTGTTTTCATTAGAAGCAGAGCCCTGCTGCTGAGAGCCCGCCTTACCATTGCCAGTCTTCATCAGAAGCGCGGATAGCAAAGGCAGAGTTGATGTTGAAGTAGAGCTTTTCTGCAAGAACTCGGGCTTCAGCATCTTTGGAGCACCCATGCTGAAGTTAGGACCCGGGTTGGCACCGCCTGTGTTCTGGAACTGCAGCCGCAGCGGCGAGAGGGACCTCAGCGTGTCCGAGTCCCTCCTGGACCGCTGCTGGGACCTCCCGGTCCTCGAGAGCTCGCTCAGCTTGGACAGTGATGTCGGGTACAACAGCGAGTTCATCGGTGCGTGCTGGTCTAGCTTCAGCTTCGTCGGCGAGAGCAGCGTCTTGTCGTCAAACCCAAACGCTATGGGAGACATGCTGGGCGACAGCTCGTTGAAATGTGGCGAGTTCATATCCGACGTCCACTTATGTTTGAGTGTTTTTAGCCTGTGTCCTTTGTCGTTGTCGTTGTCGTTGTCGTTGTCGTTGTCGTCGTTGTCTTGGCTCTCTTAGCAATCGAGGAACTATTCCATGGATTCGCTTGTTCTCTTTTTTGTGGTCAAGCGTAATATATAGAAAACCTGAACTCTGTTCCCAACCGATCCCCCACACACAGGCAGCTCCCAAATCCAATTGGACCACTTGAATGGACCACTTGAATGGACCACTTGAATGGATCCCCAGGGAGAGACTGGCTATTGTTGATTCGATGCGATGAGCTTTCATTGTTTACAAGTTTCCCATTATTTTTTGGGCCAATCCGTGCGGCGATCTCTGTGGCTACACGCAACTCCTTGCCTTTTGTTTACTATTTAACCCGATTGGGACGTTCCCACTTCGTCCATGTCATCACCGACAACAGAAATCACATGATCACTATATCATCTGAAGGGCAGTTAGTGGTCTCAGTTGTATCGATTAATTCTTAGTCATATATATGTATGTGAGTAAGCTATACACTCCTGTATGGTACATTTATATTATGGTAGGTGGGTGGTAGGTGGTAGGTGGTAGGGGGGGTCGTGGCATTCTCGTTTGTGCATTGTTTTCAGAACACTTGGCCGGTCATCTTGGCGACGAAGTGCATGGACATCACGGTGAAGATGAAACCGGCGGCCAGGAACAGCACTACGAGCGGGTCCACACGCAGTCCGTCGGCCTCGTCGGTGAAAATCTTCAGGATGCTGCTGCTGGAGCCCCCGAACCCAGCAGCACGCGCAGAGGTAGGCGTCTGCGTCTGCTGCTTCTCCTTCACGGCCTGCGCCTGTCTCCTTCTCTGCAACGTACGGTGACCTCCCGGTGGTGGTGGAGTAGACATTTTTTGTAATTGGTGTTCAATAGCTATTGCTTCTGCTTCTTATAACCAGCAACACCGCTAGCAAGAGAGGAAGAGAGAGTCCCTCTTTTCATCCAGTTTCCCAACTTGAGAATCCAAAAAGTCCAAAAGTCTAAAGATCCCCCACCAAGAAAATACTCTTCTGCGGGTTGAAAAGAGCACTTAATTACGTGAGAGACGATACCACGAAGAAAAAACGTGATTCATATATCAATATACGTATACATCACATGATACACGTACCGAATGAGATATAGATCACTGTATACAAGTCACATGATGTCCACGTATAGTGAGATATAAAACACGTGATGGATACGTATAAGTAGATAAGGTTGTCTTTTGCTTCTTTCCGCCTCTCCACACACCAAAAGCCCTTAGAAGTGGCCGTAGGATCCACCTATTTCAAAAACCCAAACACTTTCCCAGCCCACACATAGACATATCTACATGTACATGTATATATATCTACATGTATATATCTACATATACATCTACATCTACATGTATACATATACATTGAGCCCATTGCTGCTTACCCCACACATCACGTGAGTTCTGTGGAAATGAAAAAAATTTCTGAAAAATTCCGCTTGCGGGATCCTCATCGCTGAAAAATTTGTCTTTCAACACATATAAAGAGCATCCTGCTGGTAGGGCATCTCTTCTCGCTTCCAGGACACCAACGCAATACCACAGCCAGGACACATGGACACCGACAGTAATCCTGAGGCGGGGGTCAATAACGGGGCCGCTAACGGTGCCGCCAACGCTGCAAGTCTCACAAACGACACAGCCACACCTCCAACAACAACAACAACAACAGCAACAACAAATAATGATTACGAGGCCAACGATGAGGACGTTATACCTAACGCGATAGTTATCAAGAACATCCCGTTTGCGATCAAGAAGGAGCAGCTGCTGGACATCATCCAGGAGATGGGGCTGCCCTTGCCGTACGCGTTCAACTACCACTTCGATAACGGTATCTTCAGAGGGCTGGCGTTTGCGAACTTCTCCACTCCAGAGGACACAAGCAGGGTGATCTCCGACTTGAATGGCAAGGAGATCAACGGGCGGAAGCTGAAGGTGGAGTACAAAAAGATGCTGCCACAGGCGGAAAGAGAGCGCATCGAAAGAGAGAAAAGAGAAAAGAGAGGCCAGCTGGAAGAACAACACAGATCCATGTCAAACTTGTCTCTGTCATCTATGAACAGAAACAGCAACAATACAAACAACAGCAATGTAACCCCAGCGGCAAATACCACCAACTTGCTGTCTCAGCAGCTCTTCTCTCCAAACTTGGGATCTTTATCCACTATGCAAAACAGCAACATTGTACAACCAATGGCCAACCAGAGCACTTCGGGATCGATGTACAGCGCCCGTAACAGCGCATACCAGAACGATCCTAACACAAGCGCGAACATGGTCCAGCAACAGTCTGCCGTGACTGAAAGATACTATGCCCCATTACCAGCAGCTTACTCGTTGCCATTGCCTCCACAGCAGTTGGACCTAAACGATCCTGATACTTTGGAAATTTACTCCCAACTATTATTGTTCAAGGATAGAGAGAAGACGTACTACGAGCTGGCTTACCCTGTCGGCGTTTCTGCCAACCACAAACGTATTATAAATGTGCTATGCTCTTACTTAAACCTAGTTGAGGTGTACGATCCTAGGTTCATCATTATAAGAAGGAAAGTCTTGAACCAAAATGACTTGCAATCTCACATCTTACAAAATCAACAGTCTCCTCAAGTTGGGACGACCGAGAATAATGCAATGATGCACCCATTGCAAGCTAGCTCTACTGGAGGATCGATGAACAGATCTCACTCTTACACAAATCTTCTACAAACGCATGCCGCTGCCGCTGCCGTTGGAACAACAACTGCCAGCTATGGATTGGGCGTTACAGCCGCCTCCTCCACTGGTACTCCCAAGATTACACAGCTAGCTCAACAAATGGTTGCCAATCAACAAAGCCAACAGCAGAATGCAAGCGCACAAGGTCATGTAGCTTCTACCTCTTCACCAGTTATTAGTGTTCAATCCAATCCTCTATTCAGTGGAGAACAACAACAATCACTTCTAAGACAAACAAGTGGCTTAACAGCATCTTCCAGAATTCCTTCCGGGTACTCTTCCAATCAAATGTACAATAATGTGAACCCATTGCTAAGAAATAACGGTATTTCCCCACCAGCTGGCCAAACAGCTTTAAATATGACCTCAATCCATAACAACCAGAGAATCCCACAAGGTTTCCCAGCATCTGCATCTCAGTTACAACAACAGCAACAACAGCAACAACAAACATACGGTCAAAACTCAAATCCTTTAATACCGCAGCACACTAATGAATCGGCTCACTCTAACTATTCTTTGCAGTCCCTACATGATGACTTAATGAATCAGCAGTCCAATACCTCTGTTTTAGGCAACAGTATCTCTGCTACAAATACTGCTAACGCCTCCGATATGATCTACAGAACATTGAGCCAATCTAGATATGAGGACGGTCTTGAACAAGGCCTTAACAGATCCTTGAGCGCATTGGACCTGACTGGTAAGGACCAGGAAAATTCTTCAAACGATAAGAATGCAGGCTGGCCTTAATTATGAAAAGAAATATACCAGTAACGAAAACGAACTCATGCTAATGAAATGACTTACGTACAGAATCCTGATGATTTTCACGATTTTTTTTTTTTACATCTAATTCTCTTTTTTCTAAAATTAATGAACAGGCTTTTAACAACCCACTACTTTATAGATAATATTTGGTAAATTCACGTCGTGGTTGTCCCCATACAAGAAAATTGTCACCTTCTATCTTTTCTTCATCTCAATTGCATGCTTAAACACGCGTTCAGAATATTGTCCAAACTCAAATCTCAATGTGATATATGCCTCACTTGCAAAATTTATTCCTTACCATTTAAACCAATCAATTTTTGCAACACCTTGACTTTTTTACGTCACGCACAGGGGGGACAATCTCAACAATCTCATAACATAGCTATGAAAAATGAGTTAGCTACCTACTCCCTATTGCAACAACTATTTTGCCTACCAACTCGACGTTAATGATATTATTCTGCGGAATCATAAGCATTCTATACATGGTTTCAACTTTTTCAGCGAAACATTGGCTTCTTGATTCTCGCAATACCCTCCATTTCAAAATGTATTTTAAAAAAAACAACTAATATGTACTTTCTTATGTATTATTCTAACTAAATTCATATCACACTACTCATAGTTGGTACAGCATGCAAGAGGCATGATACGATTAAGTCAGAGCTTATTGTTGCAGTTCAGTCACATCACTGAATACGCTGCATTTCTTCATTGAGCCTGAATTGATCACAAGGTAAACAAGTGGATTACACCTTAACTATGATGTATATTGGGTAGAGGACATAATAGTTAGCGTATGCATACACCGTGCCACCGAATCTGCACTACAATCATAAGCTATATCAAATTATAGCGCTACAGTTCCATAGGAAGGAATTGCAAAAGAGAACCAACAGATAATTAAACTTAAAGTTTAATAAAAGATATTAACACCACAAAGCTAGACAGTAAAGATTTTAATGACCTATCAAAACGATAATCGGAGTCCACTATAGGAAGCAATTACGATACTTTACCAGCAAAACAACAGGAAATCTAACAGTTATAAGCGATACGAAGTTGCCTATAACTTCTATAAATGAATCGAGCCACACGAAGTCGAAAACCAGATCAACTCCCGTCACAACCGCAACGATATGATTACAATACCATTAATGATCTGGGTGCAACCCATATGACAAATGGTGGAACCAATGTTGCATCCATAACAACCAATCTATCGACAAATCCGAATGTTGAAATTCATGAAGAAGTTTTCGAGAACAATGCGAGAAAACTAGGTCCCTTAAAAATTAGATATGATTCGAAAAAACTTTTGAATTTTAAGAGATTATTGGAGGTTAGATCAGAAAATGCTATCAAAGACTCTGAGGCATCTATCCGAGAGTTTGATCCGAACGGTGATAGTGATGCACTCCAAATACCGGAGGTAGACGACGATATCCCATACAGAGGAGTTGTTGTAGGCAAAAAGAATTACAGCACTCATCGAACAATCCCTTCATCAACTGATCGTGAGTTCTTCAGGAGATTATTCCTAGAATCATCTACAGCTGCATTTTACAATGGTAATGTTCTTTTAGGGAATCATGATATAAATGATAACGATACCAGTCAACCACCGAATAAGAAATTAAAGAACGTGAAAGCTGTAAAAGAAAATCCAAAGACAATAGAATATGTATACATAAGAGATTCAGAAGTCAAGACATGGTACACAGCCCCATATCCCGAGGAATTCAATAAAAATAAAATACTTTACGTCTGTGAATATTGCCTGAAGTACATGAATTCACGTTTTGTATATTATAGACACACACTGAAATGCAAGGACCATAGACCCCCAGGTAATGAAATTTACAGAGATGAGAATGTCTCCGTCTGGGAAATAGATGGCAGAGAAAACGTTGTCTACTGCCAAAATTTATGTCTACTAGCTAAATTGTTCCTTAATTCCAAGACTCTTTACTATGATGTAGAGCCATTTGTGTTTTATGTGTTGACTGAACGAGAAGTATCTGAGGATGGAAGAACAGTGAAAAATCACTTCGTTGGCTATTTTAGCAAAGAAAAACTAAACTCATCTGGGTACAATTTAAGTTGTATTATTACTTTACCTCTCTATCAGAGACGTGGATATGGCCATTTCTTGATGGATTTTTCATATTTACTCTCTAAAAGAGAATTTTCACAGGGCACTCCTGAGAAACCGTTATCTGATCTAGGCCTTATTACTTATAGAAATTTCTGGAAGTTAAAATGTGCTGAAACACTTCTTTATTTGAAGAATGAACTTAATTTGGAAGATAGTGAGAGTGATGATAAATTTCCTCTGGTCTCTATAGAGGATCTAGCAAATCTAACCGGAATGCTTCCAACTGATGTTATACTTGGCCTTGAAGAGTTAGGCGTATTTTACAGGTGTCCGGATCCTAATCAAAATACCACATCGTACTGTATTAAAATCGATTCTTGGAATAGAATCAAGGCCATTCGTGAAAACTGGCTAAGAAAGGGCTATCAGTCATTAAAACCAGAAAACTTAATTTGGAAGCCACTAATATATGGCCCATCAGGTGGTGTAAATGCGTTAGGAATGGTAGAACCCCCCAGTTTGCCAGAAGATCGTAAAACAAGTATATCCAGTGAGCCGAATTTCCAGAACAATCCAGTTGACTTCTTTGGTAGCCATATAACCATGGTGAAGAAGTTTATGACTGATGATATCGAAGATCCAAGGGACTTAGAAATTCTGACAATAGACAATATTAAGAAGAGAAAACTATCTGTTGGCAAAAACAACATGTTGCAACAGAGTTGGGAGATTGCATATCAAGATCCAAGGCCTGTTGATAAAAAGGATACTACTGCACGTAAAGCTCCCTCTCTTCTTTCTTCAAAAACTACTCGAAAGGAATCCTTGATGTCTGCTGAGACCGAAGATGTACTCCCTTATGAAAACCAAGAAATGGATGATACTTCAGTAGTATTAGAAACTGAAGAAAGCGACCCTGACGACAATGATTACGATGAGGAGGATATTAACGAGAAAGTCATATCTTCTGATTCATCATCTTTAGTGGTGTCTTCTGAGGAGGAAAATACAGATGAGACAATACCAGTCAGAAGATTTCCGCGAAGGCATGCTTCTGGGTTAGATGATGCATTGGATGACGATAGAGACGAATTGATAGATCTTACTACCTCAAGACAGAAAAGACAACTGAGGAGGATGTGATATGAACATCAAAACTGTTAATAGTATATAAAAGTTTTTATTCCATCTAATTATTCATAAAAAGTACATTTGTGCATCATGCAATTAACTTTTGCACAGAAACTATAAAAAACTATAAACTCATGACATGAAACATTTAATGATTGATTAATAATAACCATGATATACGATATATGCAATAATGTAAGCTATCTAGCCAGCCAGACTTTGTTATTTTCTCTTGTTAAATCCTCAAACCGTGTTGTCACAGGTAATTACGCGAGAATGTATCTAAACGCCATTTGATTTCATTTTCTGATCTATTCGGTAGTAGAATAGATAATTCCATGAGTGATAGATTCCTGAGTTTGTTTTCTGTCAATAATTGGTCTTCTTCCAAAGACCAAGGCATGAATCTGGAATTATTACCACTATTATTACTACAACTAGTAACACCTTCGTCCTTAGGTTCCATCCCATCTAAAGAATGAGAAGCATAGTCCATAGCTTTCTTTTGAAAGGCAGAACTATGACCAACTGGATTATCCATGTATTGAACCTTGAAAGTGTTATATGAGTTCTCATATGTCCCATTCTCTGTAGAAGTCTTACCATTAGGTGAGCTAATTGTGTTAAGAGACTGTGAACTTGTGGCTTCTCTTTTCACGTTTGAGTTTTTCCGTTGCATCTTTGGGGCTGCATGTAAATTACTGGCGGAGTTACTATGATTTATAACAAAATTATTCGTTATAGAGTTCGGTGCCGATATTATAGAAGGCCTTCTAGAGTTTGAAGTACTAGAAATGTTGAATGACGACCTTCTAGAGTTTACTGAAAATGAATTTTTCCTGGACTTCGAAGTAATCAATGTTGTATTCAAAGCATTGGCTAAGTTCGAAGAAAAGGATGCATTTTGAAGGTACTGCCCACCAGAGCCACCGTTAAAAGTTGATGGTGGAGAAATTGATAAGCCTGAAGGACCAGGGTTGTATTTTGTATTTGCTGAGCTATTTGTGCTATTCCCTACAGGCATAGGTGGGTGTGTAAACGAGTTCCTTCTAGATTTTACTATTATCTTTGGAATGAAACCGAAGTTTTCGTTCTCAATATCATCATTAATTGCGCTACCATGTGATTCTCTGGTCTTCGTCTCTTTAAATTTGATACCTTTCAATGAATGTAACTGTGGTGATGGTCCCAACGTATGAGAGTAAGACCTTGCCTTTGGGAACTTATTTTTCGCTAACGATGTATGACTTCTCTGAGTGGAACCGGGCGTCACAGAGCCTGTAATAGACTGCGTGGAACCCGATATGGCGTTACTAGGAATGGTAGCCACTGATGTTCTTCTCGAGAGAGGAATAATGGGGAAGTGCAAGCTTGCCCTTTTCCCCTTTTGAGTGCCGTTAGTGCCGTTTGGGGTCACCGACCCGTGGCTAGAAGAAGTCAACATAGCAGTAGCAGCAACAGGAGCAGGGCTGGCGCCCGATACTACTTTGTTCAGCTTCGTATCCATCTCGGAACCCAAGGGAGTTCCGTTTCCGTTAGCAGACCCGGGATAACTTACAGGAATGTTATTGGCCAGCTTATCGTTATTATCCACTGGGGGTCTAAATGGCTGCTCTGAGGCGCTTCTGCTGAGCTGAGCGTTCTCGATCTCGGAGAGTCTCTTCACCACCACGTTGTACTCCGAGATGTCCACCGTCGCAGTCTTGTTAGACTTCAGGTTTCCTGACTTCAGCCGCCTCCAGCGGAACTGGCACGCGTTGGGCGTCCTGTTCTCGAAGTACAGCGCGATCTCCTTCCAGCCCAGGTTCTTAATCTCTTTCAAGTGTCTCAGCAGTATATCGTCCTCGGGGTCCCACGACGACGGGTTCTTGGCATTCGCATTATCCTGCGACGCGGACGCCGAGTTCGATGAGTTTGACACAGAATTTGACACCGAGTTTGACACAGAATCTGACACCGAGTTTGACACCGAGTTTGACACCGAGTTTGACACTGAGTTCGGCTCAGGCACGCCATCGGAACCTACTTTATCCAGCTCGGGCGATCCAACATCAGAGTTGTTGTTGCTGCTAAGCGGCGTCGATATCGACGCCGCAGCAGCACTCTTGTCTCTGATCGCAGCAACCCCATCGCTCTCGCTCTCGCTCTCCCCGTGCTTCTCGCCGACATCCATCATCAGCGCCGAAATCATTTAGTCATGCCACTGTTCCGTAGTCACCCCAGCTCCCAAGCAAAACAGCAATCCCGCTCTCTTATACTATTTTTTTCCTTTCCCATAGCGATGCGATGAGCATCATTTTTTTTTTTTTTCACTTTTCGCTTGTCAACCTCATCGCAAAATATTTTTTCACTTCTAGAGGACGCAAGATAAGGACTTACGTCCGCAGTAACCCTCCCAAGAGCCTGGTCCTCCTAGCCTTTAGCCCTCTTAGCCTGCCAGACAGCACTGGCACACAGCTCTGCACTGCACTCTCTGTGCTTCTCGACACACCTTTCCTAATCGGGACACCCCTGTCAAAGCCCCTGCGCCTCTATCTCTGTCCCTCTGCCCCCCCTCCAACTTGTCACTTAGGAGGGCCGGTGGGGGGGGGGGGGAGCCACGTCTTCTCGCTTTCGGAGCTCCGCGGGGTATGTGCGTTTTGTACGTGTGGAGGTCAGGTGTTTGTACGTCTTGTACGTGTGGGGGTCAGGTGTTTGTACGTCTTGTACGTGTGGGGGTCAGGTGGTTGTATTTGTAATGTGTGATATGGATCACGTGATGTATACATCACGTGATCATATCTATACTCCCCAGGATGTACCTCTCTCTCTCTCTCTTCTTTCTCTGTGCGGTGCTGCTGCGGAGGGCACCTCCGCCGTTATTCATCTGCTGGATAAAGGTTCCTCTGCCCATAGATAAAGGTTTCTCTGCTCATACACAAAGCACTAACCCTTGGTCTGCAACTCCCCTACCCACACGATGTCAATTGCCAGGAGGATGCGGTTCTATGACATCGCGCTGAACCTCACTGACCCCATGTTCTTTGGGGTCTACAGAGGCAAGCAGAAGCACGAACCAGATACGTACGAGCTCTTGCACAGGGCTTACGACGCTGGAGTGCACGCCTCTATGGTTACGGGGTCCTCCATCGAGGGCTCAATCGACGCCATCAGCCTGGTGAAACGGCTCTCACACAAGGACCACATACAGATGAAACTGTTCTACACCGTAGGCGTGCACCCATGCACGGTCAATGAGTTCATGGCGCATACCATGGACGGTGCATTCAACATACACGAGGCCTCAAACGACTCAGACCACAACGACCGCCTGTACAGACAGGTTATAGAGAACCCGCAACTGGCGGTGCCGAAACTCAGAGAGCTGCACCTCTTGCAAGAGAAGGCCATGCACGACCCGCACTTTCGAGCAGTCGGCGAAATAGGGCTCGACTACGACAGACTCAACTACAGCTCAAAGGAGATGCAGATGCTCTTCTTCGAGGAACAACTGAAGATCGCATGCATGGCCGCCCCATCTAAACCACTCTTCCTGCACATGCGCAACTGCGCCGCTGACTTCATCAGCATCCTAAGGAAATTCATCAACGGGTTCACCGACACCGAGGACACTTTCAACTGGATCCAAATCGCCCCACATAGAAACATAAAGCACGGCAGCACTTACTACAAACTGGACCCGACGGTGAAATTCGTAGTGCACTCGTTCACTGACTCCCTCGAAGACATGAAAGAACTCCTGGCCCTCTCCCCAAATTGCTACATAGGCATCAACGGCTGCTCCTTGAGAGACCAAACAAACATTGAGTCCGTGAGACAACTGCCTCTCGAGAGACTGTTGCTGGAGACTGACGCACCATGGTGTGAAATCAGACCTTCTCACGCATCAAGCGCTTACCTCCAAGGCTATGATGGCTCACGGTACAAGCATGTCAAGAAGGAGAAACTAGACGAATGCTTGAGGAAGGACGAAACTAACGTGCTCGTAAAATCGAGAAACGAACCTTGCAACATGGAACAAGTAGCTGTAGTGATAGCTAATATAAAGGAGCTCCCTGTGGAAGAAGTAGCTGAACGAGCATGGGAAAACTCTTGTGACATATATGGATTGTAATAATATATATGGACTGTAAAGATAGACATATAGACTGTAAAATATATACAAGGATTGTAAATCTGATTTGAAATTGTTTGAACATAGGATCCATGCTTAAACTAGAAGTATTTTCTTAAAATTCATATATAGATTGTGCTTATGGATTGTAATATCATTAAAGACAGCTCGCTTATATTTACACAAGGCTTGCCGTCCTCAATAAAATAATATTAATTATATTACAGGATTTGAAAGGCAATGGTAACGATTTTCAAAATCGATCAGACTATGTAGTTTCCTTTCCAGAAAGGAAACATCAATATTACAGGATGGAATAATGCATTGATTTTTATTATTGACACATAGATCGGTAAGATTAGTGGCCAATTGATTCTTCAGGGTTGGCATGTGTGCTTTCCGTAAACTCAATATCATCGTTCTTTTCACTTGGACTGGTTTCTCCAGCAGCAGCTTCGCTCAACGATGCTAACATATCCGCAAGTGCAGAGCCTTGAAAATGCTGAACATTATTTGGACTTTGGCTGATTTTGATACCTGCCTCGAGTAACGATTCCAGCGAGGTAAAGTCTATGACTCCAGGTGACTTGCCATTTTTTGACGTATCCACTGGTCCCTTAGCTGTTACCCCTCTCTCTTGGTTTCCATTCAATTTTGAACCAGGTGCTGATCTAGGAGCCGTAATAGCAAAAACATCTTCATCACCTGTTTCTTGATTCTTTGCGAAATTATAGAATGAGAAAACCTCCTTTCTCTTTTGTTCAAAAGTAGTCGAATAAGAGTAATTCTTTGCCCGCATGCGCTCAAACCATTGCTCCAATGTTTCAGAGTCTTTCAATAAAGCTACAACAATAATACTCATATTGTCACAACCAATACCAGAGCCTTCTGTGCTTGGCGCACAACAAATGTCGACGATTCGCGATGTAATCTCTAGCAAGGATAACTCCGTTTTTTGAATACCATAGTGTACCATATCGACACACTCTTGAGAGGACAGACAATCCCAGATACCATCACAAGCCAAAATAACGAACTCATCATTCTCAAAGTCTAGCTTGTGTTCAATTACATCTGGGACACATGTGACCATTTGCTCATGAGGTAAAAGCTTTGGATTGGACTTGTATTCAAAGTCACCAATGGCACGCGATAATGCCAAGTTACCGTTTACTCTACTCATTTGAACGAAACCATTAGCTGCTGTAATTCTTGCAGTTTCACCCGGAAGAGTAGGTTTGTGATCAAATGATAATGCTTTTGCAAGACCACCAGACGATAACACTGTTCTACTGTCACCAGCATTACCGCAGATAATTACACCCTTTTCCTTTGAGATTAGAACAGAGGTGGCGGTACAGCCACTATGGTCATCACTAATGGAAGACTGCGTTGCCAGCTGTTCATCAGCAGCCAAGTAGGCATCCGTTAAAACCTGAGCAAGATCACCAGTTTCATAGCTCTTCTGAGACTTGACTATCTTCTCCATACGTTCACCGCAGAAGTTAGCCACGTAGGAACCCCCATGGCCGTCAAACACACTGTATAGAGCCACATGGCCAGATGATTCATCGGCGTTCAAGTTTAATTGGGCGATATGCGTATCCTCCATCGACATACGCCATCCTTGCATAGCACAGACAGCATATGCTGTCCATTTGTCGCTACCAGACTCTGTCTCTTTATCAATGACTGGGTTCGAAAGAATTTGCCCCATGACTTACTGTAAATAGTTTCTTTGCAATGAATTTGGTCTATCAGATAATATAGCGTAACCTTATAATAGACTTGAAATAACACACCGAGTCTTTATAATTAATCCAATTGGGCGAAGAATAGTTGGGAGTTCTTTATGGGGGTGACAACAACTTGTTTCGGGGTTTAGCACCTTTTCCAGCTAGAGTCTATGCGAGGCCTAATACTATTCGAAGCAAAAAATCAAAAGGACTAGCTAGGGTTGCCAGATAATATACAAATAGGCGTCTGTAGATCCTAATCTCAATCTATTCCGCAGTTATCTAATAGCAATGCTCAGTAGTTGATGAAATGCCCTTTGAAATTTCAGAGCAATTAAATCAACAAATTAGTAGAGGTTATAAATAAGGACAACGTCTGCTGTGACTCTAGAAGGTTGCCTCGAGAGAAGTGATTTACAGAAAGCTTCTCTAGTGCAAGATAAGCACACAAGGCAGACCCACACCCCATCTGGACTTCACATGGGAACCATCTCTGCCCAACCCCTCAGGCAATTGCACACTCTCCCTACTCCCTCCTCCCCCGAAGAAATGTAATTGGCATCTCTTTTCTTTGTGTAAAACCTTTCTGCCCATCAGTTTATGTTGGAGCACTCTGCTATGCGTTCGTTATCCATACGTGTGTGTGTAGTACACCTTACAGAGGCTCTACAGGATTTATAATAGAGGCGATCCCAAGGTTAATGGGCTGGACCTCTTCCTGTACTATCACCAACTGTGTATATCACTAGGATGTTGGGCACCTAACAACTAACATATATGGTAGGTTTTGTTGCACACCTATCTTGACTCTACTGCTGTTTTTGTTACCAAGAATGATGTAATAGTTATGGTTACAGATAAGATCGATGTCAAGTAGAACAACATCAAGATCGAGATCAGGAATATGAGCCCCACACCACTGTGAACCCACATACACCATTTATAAAGTAGAAATGTATACTCTTTAACACAGTACTAGTGTTGCTCCCATGACTCTTCTTCACAATCTTTTTTTGCAAGGCAGAGAAGCGATGCGATGAGCTTTGCCAAAATAATTGCCAAAAATAATACAAACGAGTACAGTTAACAGACACTTTTTATGTTTGATCTGCGTACTATAGTCCCTGTGCTTTTCTTAAGGGCAACACCAGAGTGAATAATTGGTGCGAATCATGGGGAGCAATATAATACCATCATTTTTCGGCATTGCTGTAGCTTCTTTGGCGACTGGTTACTATTTAGGCACCTTGAGCAATGGCGACTTACTAAGTCGCAAGAAGAAAGAGAACAGAAAACCAACTAAGGATGAGATATTGAAGAAATGTAAAGAAACTGCTGAGGCAACTGCAAATGCTGAAAGCGAAGACGAGGAAGAGACTGACGATGAGGATTACGACGAAGGCGAGCTAAGTGACGAGGAAATCGAGTCTCTTTCCCTAAACGATATACCAGGTGAAGTAAGAATGGCTCTTGTAATCCGTCAAGATCTTGGTATGCAAAAGGGTAAAGTTGCCGCTCAATGTGCCCACGCAGCGCTATCATGCTTCCGTTTGATAGCTACTGATCCAAACAAAATGTCATACAACCCAGAACTAACAAAGAGGTGGCTAAGACACGGTCAAGCCAAGATTACATTGAAATGCCCTGACAAGGAGAAAATGGATGAACTATACGCAATGGCCATTTCCTTGGGTGTTAATGCTGCTGTCATCCACGATGCTGGTAGAACTCAAATTGCAGCAGGAAGCGCCACCGTACTAGGTCTTGGCCCTGCTCCTAAAGCAGTCTTGGATCAGATCACTGGTGAGTTGAAACTGTACTAAAGTACCTAGTCTCATTTTATAAAATAGAAGCTTGTGATTTGTTCTTCTGTAATTAATATATCTTTTAAAAGTAAAGAAATAACAATATTTACTATTTGTGCAAATCGAGTTTACAATTATACCATTTTTTTGGACTATAAAAAAGGTAAAGTGCCTATCATGCATTATTTCCATCTTTGGACAACGACAGCATTCACCAGGCCAGCCTCCTCGACAGAGATATCAGAATTCTCAATCGGCTTGACTGGGAAAGCATGGTTTAATGTGAATTGTCTTGATTTGTCGGTAGTGTTGCTTGAAACATATTCATATAGAGATCTCACACTGTCGGTTGCATTACAACGGAAAATTTCCCTTTTCCCACTAGCATACCTTATTTGAATAGAAGAGTCACCTTTTGGTACTTCCTCTGTTTTTTCTGCTTTAGTCTCTGTCTTTGGAACAGCCTGTGTTGCAGTTGCCACAGCGGGTTCTGGAGCATCACCAGGCACAGGAGATCCTAATCTCTGTCCTCTACCATGGAATCCCTCTATCTTCCTCTTTGGAGGCTTATATGATTCATCAAGTTTCTTATGAACATTAACATCGACCTCTTGTCCAAACTCTACATTCAATAATTTCAAAGGTGCCCTACCTTGGTTCAATTCATTCAAGTAAAAACTGTTGGCAGGGTCGTCATACCTGTACAATTCACCTTCGCCAACTTGAAAACCTTCCTTCCAGAATGTTATATCTCTGGTTACACGCTCAGGTGTCCTTCTGCCACTTTCAGTGTTATCTTCAACAACTTGGTTCGTTTCGCCTACGGAAGACCCCAATCTGTATCCTTTACCTATGAAATGCTGTGCGCTTCTCTTGTTCTCTGATTCTTCTTGCGAAAGACTCTCACCACCTCTCTTGGCTTTCTCCAACAGGTCCTTGATAATGTTGTTTGAGTCGTTAGGATCAGTTACCTCCAGTCCAGATACTTCACCACCGGCGAAGGTATTTCTCTTATCATCATCGTCATCGTCGTCACCACTCCCACCGTTGCTCTTTACCATTTGGGAGAAACTCATGAATTTACTGTTCTTCTTACTATCATATTTAACTGGCTCGGAAGATTGAGAAAGTGCTCTACTGCTGGTCCCTTCCGCTGAGCTTGGTCTTGGCGATTCACGTGTAGGACCCCATCTCTCATCGTTCTCCCTTTGCTCCTCCTCAGATTCCATCTGCGAAGCATAGTAAGCATTCAATGCACCACCCAAATCGTTGTCGTACTGCTCCAGATACTCTCTGGCGACATCAATAGACCTATCGGTCAATGTCATGAACTGCTGAATGACTTTATCAGAATCGGACATGGTTTCTTCTACAGGCTAATTTCCTGTGTCGCCTTGACTGGGAGTTCTTTGGTATTCTTTTTTTTTGATGCAATGCCACTGATATAGCAATTGATCTGGTTATACTCAGCAATAATAGCGACTGATCCATCAATGCTACCGGCTCACAAAGTTATAGTTAGGGAGGCAACTTCTTTATCCCCAGCCCAATTGCACGAAGAGTCCCCGGTGCAAGTAAAAGCCGATGAGTGTCACGTGAGGGTATAGGCAATGAGCAACTTATAATCAACTAGTCCCTTACAATGAGATGGTTACTGTTATGCTGATGGCTATTGATATATATTTATAGTACAGTATTCTTGAGAGTTATTATATACATGCTATGGAATGATTTACCTACCGCAGTGGGTTTTTTTTCGTCCTTTTTAATCATTAAGGTATTCCTTATCGAGTCTAAACCGTTCTCTAAACTCATCAACCGTGGTTATATCGTTATTCCAACAGGAACCAGTTATACCCATGGAGATCAGCCCTGTTATCATACCTGTGGTGTAGAGCAGTCCCATCGATATGTCTTTCCCTGTTTTCTCGCTTGTGGTCCCAGTGAAAGGTTTATGATTGCTCATAAAATTAGTCCGTCTTAACAAAGAGCTATCAACTTTCTTGGGGGCTACTTTACCCATCAACAACCGACAGCTCACAAGCGTCACCATTGTGGCCCCGAAGAAACGGAGCATTTCCGTTTTCCTTCTGTCTTGATACCGCAGCGGTACCTGCTGTTCAACCATTGTTGTTACAAAGTTCAGGAACAGATATTGTCACTTATCTCTTTGGTCACTGTAATAGTGTATATATCGCTATGAGCTGATGTAGTTATCGGCCATAGCGTGACTCTACTTCACTATGTCACTTATAATCGTCAACATTCGCACTTTTTTCATCACCGAGGAGCTCATCTCAGGGATTTAAAGGAAGGAC
Organism: Nakaseomyces glabratus; assembly: GCF_010111755.1. Taxonomy (NCBI): domain Eukaryota; kingdom Fungi; phylum Ascomycota; class Saccharomycetes; order Saccharomycetales; family Saccharomycetaceae; genus Nakaseomyces; species Nakaseomyces glabratus. Next base: position 446,720 of record NC_088951.1, read on the forward strand.
AGTCATCGAGAAACTATAGAGCACAATATAGCTGGGGACCCTAAAGTTTGACACGCAGACACAGTGTACTCAAGTATTGACCTAACATGCATCCACAACTAGAGGCTCAGAGGTTTCATTGTATGTACAGGAGTTGCCTATTTATTTCAGATTCGGAAGTTCCAGTGCAGATTTTACTAACAACACAGATAAATAAGCTTTTCTTTTGGATACTGCCAATGGTGTAACTCATACGTTCCATGTGGTATTTATCAAGGGAGCTGATCATTTCATCTAAAACAGCATGCCTAGACTATATTGAAGCTCTTGACAAATGTCATCAGAAGGAGTACTACAAGCGTATGCTTGGACTATGTAATAATGAGAAGGATGCCCTAACACAGTGTTTGAAGCAGGCCAGTGCCGAGACCAAAAAGAAGGCTATCCAGGAGAACAAGTTGAAAAGAGACAAGCTCGAATCCAAATGGAGGAAGATCGAGGAAGAAGAATACGGTGAGGACGCTATCCTGAAGATGATCCTGGACAGAGAGTTAAAGAAAAGAGAAGGTAAATAAATGTGAAAAAAAACAGTAGCCATAACTGATGGAATCAAACGCTCTACCTGTAAATAATAACATTCCAATGAATTTCACAAATTATATGTATTACCAATTCATAATAAAAATACTAAAATAAAACCTATGATACAACTTCGGACGTAAAGCACTAGCAACAGACAATTCAAAATCAATACCAAGCCAACAGAACAAACCGATAACAACAGATTGAAACACTAACAAAAGAAATATACAGATAGCACAATATCAAAACGCTATTACCAGATTCATACCCACCGCTGCAAACCATATGTATACGTCATGTGATGTATCACTTTACACAAAGAAACGCGAAAGTTCAAGATGGGAAGAACCTTCATTTGTGCTGGTGGACTGCGGCCTTGTCTGTGGGATGGGTGAGAAGATAAGAAGTTAGTGCTACGTGGCCTTCTGTGCAAGAAAAAAAAGTAGATAAATATATTAATAGCTTTTACGCGTCTGGAAGTTTATATATAGCATAGAATGTAAAAATTATCCATATTGCCTGCCAGTACAATACCAAGAGCATAGTCTCTGGTGTCCTCCCAGTATTAGCCCACCTGGGGGTAATCCCGTAAGGGCCCTTAGGTTTTGCTCGCGAGCCTGTGATTTCACCCACAATCTCACTCTGCTGACACACAACACAAGCTCATCGCTCTATTCTCTTGCCGTATACTAATAAGATTATACTTCGAGTTATATTCAGTATATCTATTGCCTCTATAACTTATCTACCAACAGACCATAAAAAGATATTATTGAACTTTGTGTCTTTGAGAGAGTGTTAACAGGACTTCGAAAGAAAAAGTAATAAGCCCACCGAAACTGGGAGAAAAGTATAGCTCATCACATCAGTAGCGTTACAGCAAAAAGACTTGGTACTCATAGAAAGTCATTTACCCAGGACGTTAATAGCAGGAAGCAGGAAAAATGAGCCACCCATACCGTCAACAACTTGGGGAGTATGGTTCGAGAACCAGCTTTGATAACAGCGGACAGTCGCTTGGCATCGACATAAGTAAGATAAAAGACGATATAATATCGACATCATCTTCTCTACCGAGGAGACCAGAACTGTTTGATGACGATGAAGAATATAGCAGCTCTAACAACGTCGCAGCTGAAGACAATAACTTCGATCAGTCATTCAACTCCACAATATCAAGCGGAGCAAGGAATATGAGTTCAACTAGCTTGAGTGGTAACAACGTAAGAAAAATACGATCAAAGTCTGTGGATTTGTCACATATGTACCTGCTGAATGGTAGTCATGACACACAACTAACGTTCACCAACGAATCCGTGGCTGACCTGTCACACAAAGTAGTGAGTCAATACCTGAGTAGTGGAAACAATGACCCAGACACCAACCCATTAGTCCCTAGATTGAAAACTATCGAAATGTACAGAGAAAATGTCAAGAAATCAAAAGACCCTAACGTTTTATTCCAGTACGCTCAGTATATGTTACAAACTGCCCTCACAATGGATCCCGAATGTATGAACTCTACTGGAAAGGATGAAGACGCTGCAGAATTGAAGAAAAAGTTCCTAAAGGATGCACACCATTACTTAAAGAAACTCAGTACAAAAGGGTATGTAGATGCTCAATATTTACTAGGTGATGCATTAGCATCCGGAGCATTTGGTAAGAAAGATAACAAAGAGGCATATACTCTATTTCAGGCTGCTGCCAAACATGGCCATGTGGAAAGTGCCTACAGAACTGCACATTGTCTAGAAGAAGGACTAGGTACTACCAGAGACGCAAGAAAAGCCTTGAACTTTTTAAAATTTGCTGCTAGCAGAAACCATCCTTCAGCTATGTATAAACTTGGTGTTTACTCATTTTATGGTCGGATGGGGCTACCATCTGATGTTAACACAAAACAGAATGGTATTAAGTGGCTATCGAGAGCAGCAGCTAGAGCAAATGAGCTGACATGTGCCGCACCATATGAACTTGCGAAGATCTACGAGGTTGGCTTTTTAGATATTCTTATTCCTGATAATAAATACGCGCTTGAACTTTACGTGCAGGCTGCAACATTAGGCCATGTTCCTTCTTGTACGTTATTGGGACAAAGGTACGAAACAGGTGACGAATTCTTACCCCAAGATACTAGTTTATCTGTGCATTATTATACACAAGCTGCATTAAAAGGTGATCCAGTTGCAATGCTGGGTCTGTGCGCATGGTATTTAGTAGGTGCTGAGCCTGCATTTGATAAAGACGAAAATGAGGCATTCGAGTGGGCTCTTAGAGCTGCCAACCTTAAATACCCAAAAGCTCAATATACATTGGGCTATTTTTACGAGCATGGTAAAGGATGTGAAAAGAACGCTGAGATTGCCTGGAAATGGTATGCAAGAGCTGCAGCCAATAATGACAAACGTGCGATAAATAAAATGAATTCGAAATCAAAAGATGACGTTACCTCAACATTTAAGAAAGGCCATCAGAAGTCAAGAAGTGTAAATACCCTAAATTTGTTTGCAAAGATGGATGATGAACCCGAGTATAAACCACAAGAATCAACATTTAACAATGAGTTCAACACTAATAGTCGAGACGATTTAGATGGAGGACGACATAACTTATCCAAATCAAATGACAATTATGGAAGTTTACCTACTCCTCAGATAAATTATTTCTCCGCTCCAAACAGTGCAGAACAATCGCCCGCCATCAGTAAGCAAAGTGCAAATGGCAAAGCTTCCAACAACACAGGCCGACTACACAGATCCACTCCACAAAATGATATACGCGTAATTCAAAACACACAGTTTAAATCAGAGGAGGATCATTTAAACAAGGAACTTCCCTCACATTCCCAGGAACAGAACAGCAAGGAGAAGAAGAAAAAAAAGAATAAGAAAGATTGCATAATTATGTGATCCTCCTTGCTACCCTAATACACCATGATTCCCGCCCCCTCGTCATCACAGGCATGGATAACTTTCATATAGTATAGACATCCGTTATCCTGTTTCAACGGCTACATATATATTTATAATTGTATATCAATGAGATTTCCGATAATGACGATTGCAAGAAGTTCCAATAGTGCTGTCTGTGGAAAACAAATTATTAGATACCATAGATATATTTATAGTTTATAGCATGTAGCGCAAAGCACAGGTACACCAAGGTATCATCACATGATTCTCTTCGTGATGAGCCCTCCTGTATCTCATCACCAGCTAAGTCCGACAAATGAGATGAGTGATATCGAGGGGATGCCAAGTCACAGCTGCATAGCTAAGGATGAGGGGGGGGGGCAACCAACTATACTCTTCACTATCTATGTGCTTATCGTAGTAGCATACCGTAAAGCGTCCATTGCCATTGGACTTACTCAATTTTGTATCTTTTGGTAGGATAGGTAGTTAACGTATATTTGTGAGCCTTGGCCTTATCTTTATTTATTAAACGATACAGCCTTAGTGACTTAGCTACGTATAACTACTGAAACTTCTCCAAGAACGATAAAACATGTCTACATTCATGCGCCAGTATGCCAGAAACATGGCAAGAGTTCCAGTCTCTACCAGATTGAACGCACAGAGATTTGCCTGTGCCAACTATAGATTCTACTCCGAGAAGACCAACTACAAGCAAGCAGACCAGCCAAGATTGAGAATCAACTCCAGCGCACCAAACTTTGATGCTGACACATCTCATGGTAAGATCAACTTGTATGACTACTTGGGAGACTCCTGGGGTATTCTATTTTCCCACCCAGCTGACTTCACGCCTGTCTGTACCACTGAGATGGGAGCTTTCGCCAAGATGAAACCACAATTCGACAAGAGAGGCGTCAAGTTGCTTGGACTATCTGTCGAAGATGCTGAATCTCACCGCAAGTGGATTAAGGACATTGAAGAGATAAATGGCATTGATAAGTTCGGTTTCCCTATCATCGCCGACACCAAGAGACACGTTGCCTTCTTGTATGACATGTGCGATGAAGAAGGGTTCGGCAATATCAATGATGGTTCCCTGACCACCGTGAGATCCGTCTATGTCATTGATCCAGCTAAGAAGATCAGAGTCATCTTCACTTACCCATCGCAAGTCGGCAGAAACACTGCTGAAGTGCTAAGAGTAATCGATGCCTTGCAAACCGCAGACAAGCACGGCGTGGTTACACCAGGCAACTGGTCTCCAAACGACGATGTGATCATCCCACCAAAGGTCTCTGACGCAGAAGCCTCTGAGAAGTTCGGTGACTTCAAGACAGTCAAGTCCTACCTACGTTACACAAAGTTGAAATAAGAGCCATCCCATCTTACACTTCTTTTTTAAAAGTATAAGTACACGCAAGCTTCGCCATGCACCATACAGAATACATAATATATATTCAAATATTCAGAATTACCCAAAACTTACTGTCCAGCTATTGGCTATAACACCGATGACTATTAATTAAATTGACATAATCGCATCTATCGCTGTCAAAAAAAAAGGAAAATTGAGTGAAAAATTTATCACCAAAGGGAAATCCGGGGGACGAGGGGAAGGGAGACTGAGAGAGTCCTCCTTGAACTTCATTTGGATGGGATCGATGACAACGAGGGGCACAAGGGATTTCTGTTTCTTTGGAATCACTTTGAAGAGGGCAATCTCATCTCAGGAACTTCCTTTCAAGAGACGGTTGCATTTTTCCCTACATCTAACAAGACAATAGAGTTTGCTAAATAGAAGAAGCATAAAGCAGTTAAGTACTGGCTCATAATCTAATAAAATAACAGGGAAATCGGGGCTTGATGAAAGATTAGTCCATAGATCAATATTTGCTTAAAAAGATATTTCAACTGAGAAATAAAAAAAAAAAATTAAAGCCGATACCCAAATCCTATATTGTTATTTATAACTTACACAACCGCTTGGGGGACATGAGTACAGCAGCCAGTAATGATCATCCAGATGGTGGTGGTAAGCAGTCCACCACCAAGAAAGCTACTAAGAGAGCTTCAAAAAGTGAAGAATCTGGCCAAAAGAAGAAAGTTAAAAAGGAGTCTACAAGCAAAATCAGTTCGCCGGATGACAACCATAGCGTGACGTCGACCTCTACTGTGCTATCACAACATATGAATGGATCTATGTCTTCTAATGGAGCAAATCTAGGAACTACACACCGTCCTGTGACTTCATGCACACATTGCAGACAACATAAGATTAAATGTGACGCTAGCCAGAATTTTCCTGCCCCTTGTACTAGGTGTGCTAAGAATGGATTTCACTGTGAAATCAATCCACAATTTAGGCCGAAGAAAGGATCCATGATGCAAATGCTAGCGCATGAAGTTGACGAGCTAAAATATAAAGTAAGTTACTTAATCAGAAATGATGGGCTTATTGCCAAGGCATTAGCAAACCATAAAGAAGGCCAAGATATATTGAGAGTACTAAACACTAACCCTCCTGGCTATTACCAGGAAGGAAAGTCTGAGATAAACACCAACTCTCCATCAGTTAATCATGCCTTAACGCCAAATCACGAAACGAATAGTAACTCATCACCGAATACCAAGATAAGTGTTCAAACTTATTTGGCTGGTGATCACCCACTAGTAAGTCAAGATACGAAATCACCAACTGCAAGCGGGAACGCTGTGCCAACACAAGCGATGAACATGAACCGTAACGACATCATTGGAACGAAATATACAACATCTGTAAATAAACCAATTTTACCTCCAATTTTAAATGATTCTACACCAACTAACAATTCCTCCAAAGCTCAAATCAACTCTGGGCTACTCCAAATGGCTTTTCATAGAAATTCTTCAACGACAGGGAGCCCATCTACTAGCCGACCTCTTTCGCCCTTGGTTCCAAATGGGGCAACCTCTCATGGAATGATTAACAACGATATTGGATTGCAACAAGCAGGGCAAGTAGGGGCTAAAAAGTCTCCTATAATTGCGACGACCACAACAATGGATCCTTTGCCATCACCACAAGCCAACATTGATGAGTTTGTTTTGGGAGACATTCGCTTATCGATAAACAAAGCAGATGAATTACATTCTACATTCTTAACAAAATACCTCCCATATTTTCCTATAATGTCCTCGAACTCCGCAACTGAGTTATTCGGTCAGTCTCAATTATTGTTTTGGACTGTCATGTTAACTGCCTCTATGTCAGAACCTGAACCAACTTTATACATGAAACTATCAACCCTTATAAAGCAGTTGGCAATCGAAACTTGTTGGATTAGAACTCCAAGATCAACCCACATTTCACAGGCATTATTAATCTTGTGCAATTGGCCATTACCAAATCAAAAGGTTCTCGATGATTGTTCATATAGGTTTGTTGGGTTGGCCAAATCACTTTCGTATCAGCTAGGTCTTCACAGAGGTGAATTCATATATGAATTTACCAGAACGCAAACATCTATGCCCGATGCTGAAAAATGGCGTACAAGAACATGGCTGGGTATTTTCTTTTCTGAAAACTGCTGGTCGAGTATTTTGGGTTTACCACCAAACTCTAAACCTGACTATCTAACTGAGAAAGCCAAAAAGGCAGAAATATATGAGGACAATGTGGATAAGACAAGTGAAATTACCAGCAAAGAATCAAACAAGGGAAAAGCAAAGGAAACAAATGGCCATGCTAATGAAATATCCGATAACAAGATGACTTTACCAAAGAGATTTAAACAAATGCTGATCCTTGCAGACTTTCAAGGAAAGTTATGTAATATTATGGGAACAAGTGTTACAAGTCCAGACGGTTTGATGGAACCTTCCTATAGGTCAGATGCTTTGTCCGTACTTGATAAGGAGCTGGAAGAGCTTAATACAACATATAAATTTGACACAGATGATGTTGTTAATATTTATTACTTGTATATCCGTTTGATGATTTACTGTTTTGCTTTTCTTCCTGGAACACCTGCACAAGATCAGCTTGTATATGTGAACCCGGCATATACAGCTGCAACTAAGATTGTTACACTGTTAACACAATTATTAAAGGACCAACAATTGATAGAATTACCAATTTATATAAGACAAAGTGCATCATACGCCTCTCTGATATTATTCAAGCTGCAGCTAAGTCCAGCTCTGTCTGATAAATGTTTCGAATCTGCGAGACAGTCGATAGTTACCATTCATAGATGTTACAGGAATCAGCTATCAGCTTGGGCAACTGTTGTAGAGAACGACATCTCCAGAACTGCAAGTATGCTGGAGAAGTTGAACTTTGTACTGATAACACATCCAGAAGTATTAGTAGAGGAAGCTGGTATTATATCCAGAATGAGATCACATATGACTGGTTCGTTGTTTTACGATCTTGTTTGGTGTGTGCATGAAGCTAGAAGAAGAGAAGTGGACCCTGAATACAACCGTCAAGTTCTAGAGGACGTAAAGAAGAGTCATGAAAAAGATGGCAGCAAACAATCATATCATATTCCCGCTAGCAAATTATATCCACTACCGTTATACAACCAGATTTCTAAAGAGGATTTCAAAACGGTTACTAAAACAACACCTAATGGTACAACTGTAACCACTCTTGTACCAACCAGAAGTGCCCTAAGACAAGCTGAAAGCAACAGCAATAATGATGGGGGTGCTGTTGCTATTAATGGCATACCACTGGCTATGCTGGATGAAAATGGTAGCCTAGATATGGACAATTTGTTCTCATTGCAGAATATTGCCCCAGTGAATGGAGATGGTGCTATTTATCCTCGCATGATTGACTCAATAATCAGACCTGAGGATATACCAGATAGACCAAACAGTGCTATGGCAACAATCGCACCATCAGACAGGCAAGATTTCGGCAACAAAGGTGACGTAAACTCTTCTACTCAGCAAGGGGTTAACCCACCGAATGATTTCATGATGGAGAGACAAGCCAGTTTCCCACCTACCCAAAATCCAAGAACTACTGGTTCCAGTTTGGCATCTCTGCCCGAGATACCGAAGAATGGTAAGAGCTTCAAGGATTTTGCGAATATTGCGCAATGGGGCAATTTCGCTAGCAATCCTACAAGCGGTCCAAACAAGAACAACAAGAATGACATTCCATCAGCCAACAGTCGTCTACAACTGAACCAACTTTCCGATTTCTTTCAACAGCAAAGCGCTGGCTGGATTGAAGGTAATCTCGGTAACGACGATTTCTTCGGTTGGCTGGACATGAACATGGAACCTAAGTTCTAATGAACAAGTAAAAAGGACTACTTATTTATTATCTTAGCCAAGGCAAGAACCCATGGGAGGCACTCCATTTTACTCCCAGTTGTTATATTTTAATTTTATTCTACAATATTTTTATTTTTTATGGTCTCCATTTTTGTTTCTATGAATGGCTAAAGTTTGCCCTCTAAAAAAAATTGTAAAAGAAGGCTCTTAAGAAACACCGAAAAACATTATTTATTGGCAACATCGAGTACAACATATCTATATTAATCCAACCACAAAATATGTATTTACTTATAATCTAAACACTAACTTATATTCTTTTGTTATCTACGCAATGCTGACTATATGCTTCACTGAGAACTCAGAATGCTAAAGAAGCTTTATACAATCTCCCTCCCCCCGAGTCCTGCAGCCCTATCTGTGCAACAAAAAACCTCTCCCTCCATCCCCCCCACCAATGCAGAGGACATCAAAAATACGTAAATCACAGAATTGCTCCCTACGTCATTTCACTGGACCCACCATGTATGGAATAACATTGAAGGAATCTTGTTGGAAGTGGGGCTGACAAACACCCGCACAGCAGGACCCTTCTTCCATATTGCATTTGTCTGTGGATTCATCTGTGCAAGAGAAACGACCGTTAATGCTGAACGTTCCGTGGGACCCCTGTAAGGACCTTTTTCTGGCCCTGTTCCTTCGTTCAGATGATCTCATGCGTAAATGAGCTCTCTCAAGCCTCCGCCCCCATTACTATTCTCATAATGGCATTCTATAATCATTTACTTTCTAAAGGAACAATGGGCGTTACTGTGCCTGTGTTTGTCCATGCTATCCACTAAGTTAGCCGATATAGACTTACTGTTCAGTCCGTGATTTCATTCTATTTTCTTTGGTCTTGAGGTTCCCTTCTCTTTATCCAGGAGGAGAGCTTCTGCAAGTAAAAGGGAGATATAAGTTCAAGCTTAATACATTGATCTGGTATTACAGAAACATTAAGAAGTGCTATTGCTAGCAACTCTTTTATTGTCCGGGGTCTTTTGGGATTATCTGGAGAAATACTACTTCCCCTTTTTTTTATCACATTCTGGTGTTTTTACTCAACTATTTCAAGAATACATTACTATATTTTACAAAACTCGCACCGGGACACCACAAAGATACAGGGTTTATCACAGAATTATCTAGCGTAACAAAATTTTCTGCTACACAAACCGCTTATTTTGATATTGATTATACCACAACCCCCCTACATTGACAAAGCATGTTGAAAAAGTGGCTACCGTCTTCCAAGAAGAAACAAAGCTCGAAGGGCTCCGCTGGTGGATCCTCAGCTCCAGTTACGCCTTTGAAAGGTAACAACCACTTGAATGTAGGTAACAAGAAAGGCAGCACGCCGACAATCACACGATCAGCCCCAAATAATGCTATGAGAAGCAGTCCCAGCTTGCCGGAATCCAATAATGACAGGCTTCGTGTAAATAACAACAATGACGCTAGAAAGGATTCCTTCGGTAATGCACAAGGACCTAATCTGAAATTAAATATCGTTGAGCCGCAAGATGTTGGCACACAGTTGCAAAAATTGAATGGGGGCTTCAATACCACTAATTCCTCGAATGAGAGTCTTCCTAGCGAACATCTACACAATCCAATTTTAAATACAGAACGGACAGAATTAACGCCCTATGGAGATGGTTCAAATAAGATATTCGGATATGAGAACTTTGGCAATACTTGCTACTGCAATTCAGTTTTGCAATGTTTATATAATCTACCCGAATTCCGAAATGATATGTTACGATACCCATTGGGACAACCAAAAAGCGGCAAATCCAGGAAATTAGAAATGCCTGGATTAAAGCCCAGAATGTTTTTACCTGAACATTTTGAACCACGACCAACCCAGGAAGTACCGAAAAAGAGTTCTTCATTTATAAAGTCTACTTTCTCAGCTGTGACATCTTCACAAAGTAACCTCTTAGAAGACAAAGCTTCCCAACAAACAGAAAGACCGCTACCAATTAATTTGTCGACAAAAAGTTCCACCAATAGTTTGAATCATGATGCAGTAAAAATGAGATCTAATTCTGAAATTAACGTAGGTACAACTAATGCAAGTATTAGTAACGACATTCCTAACACTGAAATTAATGATAATGGAGATAGCCATAGGCGTGAAAGCTGGGTTCCTAGAAAACATTCAACAGATCATCCTGATTTGACAGTTGAAGGACAACCAAATATCGATAAGCATCATAGTAAGAGGGTGATTGTCGGCCGGAATTATCCTAAGTTATACTCAGCAGAAAACAGTGATCAAATATTGCAAAACAATATTCATTTAAAGTCAGAACATCTAACAAATGAACAAAGGAAAAAGTCAGCACTTATTAACGGTCCAATTGTGAATGTTGATCATCAAATTGACAGTTCCGCGGAATCAAACCTTTATAATGGTTTGAAGGACATTTTTGAATGCATTACGGAGCATTCATATCTTACTGGTGTGGTGACGCCATCGGCATTCATAGAAATGCTAAAGAGGGAAAATGTTTTATTCAGCTCAATGATGCATCAAGATGCCCACGAATTTCTAATATTTTTACTCAACGAAATCAGCGACTTTCTAGATAAACAAAATAAAAATGCTCTGAATTCAAAAATATACGATAGTTCTCAAGGGAGAAGAAATAGTGGTACAGTCAAGAATTTTGTTTCTGATATATTTCAGGGAACGTTGACTAATAGAATAAAATGTTTGACATGTGATAATACCACAGCTAGAGATGAGCCATTCTTAGATTTCCCTATAGAAGTTCAAGAAAATGTTGACATTGATATTCAGGAAATCCTTGAAAGCTTCCACCAGAAGGAAATGCTTCATGGTCCTAATAAATTTTATTGTGATGAATGCTGCGGTTTACAAGAAGCTGAACGAGTTGTGGGTTTGAAACAACTGCCTAAGACCTTGGCACTGCATTTAAAGCGGTTTAAGTATTCCGAACAGCAAAACTCTAATATTAAACTGTTTGACAAAGTGAGTTATCCCTTGGATTTAAAAGTGTCATCTACCTTCAATCCATCAATCTCTAAAAACTATGAATTATCAGGAATTGTTGTGCATATGGGAGGTGGCCCTCAACATGGTCATTATATCTCTCTGTGTAAAAATGAAAAGTTTGGTTGGCTGCTATTTGATGACGAAACTGTAGAAGCCATTAGTGAACAAGCAGTATTGCAATATACGGGAGATAAGGATACTATGACTACCGCTTATGTACTATTTTATCAGGAGTCGCAAAAAGAAGGAATAAGTGTTGATCACGATACAAATATCAATAAGTTAATTGAATATGATGACTGGCTAAGAACAAGACCACCAACCATAATAAAGGAAGAAGAAGAAGAAGATACACCAAGCTCAGGGGAAGTTATTGAAACAGGAAGATCGGTTACAAATGAAGATACAAAGAAAAATAAAACTGATGTCATTATCGATAAAGAGAATGATAAGGAAAAAAAGAACAAATCTTCAAGACGTAAATCAAAACTATTCGGTTTTATGAAAGGTTAGTTACTATATTAAATTAATTTATTTATTGAATAATGACATTCCTCAAAGTTAATGATCTTTTTTTTTATGTATAATATGTAAAGGGGGGCCAAGCACTAGCTTTAGTAGGAGCCTTCAATAAATGTTGCCATTTCATGGCAATTTGAGATACATCATAATTCGTTCTTAGTATAGATATTGCAAACTTTATCGAGAGATGATAACATTTAATCGTTGCTATTATTCTTATTATTTTACTATAAATATTAATTACGGGGAAGGTTGTCTGGAGACGCCAGCGTTGTTTTTGAGCCAGTTTTTTGGTACTATCAAATCTCATCCAAGAACAGCAAAAAAGGAGCTGCCAGTTGATTGGTATTAGTGGGCGAGCCTAATACTTGACCTGTTCGTGTGAGCTTGTTTGAATGATTTACCTAGTTGCTTCCATTTAGGTTGAGTTTAGTACATAGATTATTGTTTTGTTTTCTGCCCTTGGTATAAAGCCTTAGTTACTGATCAGAATTCTCGGATACTTCTCATTTCGTAAGCTTATTTCCATTATCGTTATATTATTTTCAGCTCTTTTCTCCACAATAGGACAAGAGTTTAATAAATCACAATTATCGTATGATTCACAAAGCATATATTTCATGTTTGAAGGAGCGTAAAATCGATACATCCATTAATTTCATGGAGAGAGCGGTTTAAGCAGCAGCAGCAATAGGTTGTGGGGGAGCTATACCTGCTTCTTCGTAGTACTCATCGAGGTCTTCCTTCTCGAATATGACATCTATCATAAGAGAGCAGCTAGGACACACAGCAATAGCCTCACCATCAAACATATCATCCAGCAATATTTGGAACCTATCACCACATGGACATGGATATGTAAACATCTGACTATCCGGATGGAAAGTCATATCTTCAATCTCTATCTGGTCATAAGTGGACATTATTATTGTTGAAGTCTTTACTTCTATGTTTGATTTCAGAATTAAAAATACCTTGTAGTTAGTAACTAGATCTTATATACAAAACTTTGAGAAACCTTATTAATAATCATCGTATTTTGACAGTTTTTAGGCTGATTAATTTCAGTATTCAAAGATTATTTTTCTATTTTTTTTGGTCAAGCTCATCGCAAGAATTAGTATAGGATCCCGAGATCCCTGCACTCTATTCTGAGGGAATCCTTTCCCCCCAGTACAGGAATATCATTGTATAGCTCGACTATTTTTGCGATGGGTGTCTGGTCTTAGTTCCGGTTATCCTGACTTGTTCATCCTAATAGAGCTCTCACTTGCTTGCACAGTACGTTACTACAATTAGCAAAAAGGTCGTTACCAATGTGTGATAGTGGTGGAGAGGGTGTCTCAAAGTTATAATGTGCCATTGAACGGAATTTGGATATGTATTTGTGACTGTTTTTTTGCGTTTGGCCATCTTCTTCAACATCCGTACACCATTTAGGATTATATTTGTAAAAATGTTTTGAAAATTTCTTTTTCCCGTTTCGGCATGATCACATTTTGAAAAAAGATCCGGTGTTCCCTTTGGACGTTGTTCAGGTTTTGTGGGGACCGTCTTCTCTGTTCCATGTCGGGTGGTGGGGGGCCACTAATGGAGCTTGTCTTCCCTCTAGAATCTCCCTCCGTAGCGTTCCCTTTCCGGAACTTGCATTACCAAGAAATTCTTGCTAGGGGGGGGAGAGTGGCTTGCCGACCGGAATTGAAACTTCCTTCCAGGACCCCATCCTACCGTCAGCCAGTTACTGCAGACAGATGGGTCGGCGTTGTACCATCTCTCTAACCTCCCTCTACCTTGCCCTCCCGGCCACCAGCCTCACCTTGCAGTCTCCCTACTATACTGCACGACTGGGAGTAAGTTCACCACCAGTCTGGGAGCGAGGAACGGTACGGGCTTCACCTTTACGGACGGAGGTTCTCAGCCCAAGGAGCCTTAGCCCAGAGTCTCTGGCCCGGGCTTCTGCCACTGCCACCACACAGTCTCAATCTCTTTCTCTGCCTCTCGCACTCTTTTTTTTTTGCAAAACTTAGTGAAACTTCAGTTCACATCCAGCAACTAATATTGTATACATTGAATTAAGTAGTACAAACTATATATCAGTTATATCTGGTTGGTGTTATACATTTTTTGTTACACATAATAGACCGAAACCATCAAGAAAACACCAGGATAATAATGTATGTTTAATAATATGCTATATGAACTATAATATGGAGAGCGACTATGGATCCTATACATGAATAATAGAAACGCCAGACCACAAACGAAAATGGCTAGTACCACTTGAAATTTCAGATTGCATCGCCACAGAGTATTGCCAACCAATATTGAAGATGTTAAAGGCATGGCTGAGGTAAAATATTAGGAGATATGTCATGATGCGATGTAGTGAAAGGTCAGCTTGCCATGATATCCAACATGAAGAGACGGTTTTTGTTATAGGGATAGGACCCATTCTCTCGAGTAACTGGGAATAAATTGCAGTTATACTAACAGTTTATTTTTATTATTTTTCGATTATTGTTTTTATTCATCAAATTCAACATTGATACCCAAGCATACACCCTTTTGACAAACTTGTTTAGCTATGAATTTACTGGACTACAAATGAATGGGAGGTGGTTACTGATAGATGGCATTGGTCGAAGTTTGAACAGATATATGATACGTATGTATTATGAGTGCCTTTCAATTTTAAGATCAAAAGAAGTATTAAAACCATTTCCACTTTCTGCGATGGAGTCTAGAATGCTCTTGTTATATGAGTTATATTGTTGAAGGGGTTACCAGTTTGGAGTTTGATGTTGTATTCTTGGTGCGTATCGACAGAAGAATAATAACTATGTTATTTACAGTCATCAAAATGGGTATTTCTCGTGATTCTCGTCATAAGAGAGCCGCTACCGGTGCTAAGCGTGCTCAATTCAGAAAGAAGAGAAAGTTCGAATTGGGTCGTCAACCAGCCAACACTAAGATTGGTGGTAAGAGAATCCATGCCGTCAGAACCAGAGGTGGTAACCAGAAGTTCAGAGCTTTGAGAATTGAAACTGGTAACTTCTCCTGGGCTTCCGAAGGTGTTGCTAAGAAGACCAGAATTGTTGGTGTCGTCTACCACCCATCCAACAACGAATTGGTTAGAACCAACACTTTGACCAAGGCTGCTATTGTTCAAATCGATGCTACTCCATTCAGACAATGGTACGAAGCTCACTACGGTCAAACCCTAGGTAAGAAGAAGAACGCCAAGACTGAAGAAGAAGTCGCTAAGCCATCCAAGAGTGCTGAAAGAAAGTGGGCCGCCAGAGCTGCTTCCGCTAAGGTTGAATCAGCTGTCGACTCTCAATTCAGCGCTGGTAGATTGTACGCTTGTATCTCTTCCAGACCAGGTCAATCCGGTAGATGTGATGGTTACATCTTGGAAGGTGAAGAATTGGCCTTCTACTTGAGAAGATTGACTGCTAAGAAATAAGCGACTTAACACGCTTCACTGCATGGCTAAATCGTTTTTTTTTGTTTCTTAGACTGTTTTATTACGCACGTTATATCTTTTCATTTTCTCCACCTATATATTAATAACCAAATAAAAAATTACTATTAAAAAATAGATAATCCGCATATACCTATGTATAACAACTTATAAGAATACGGTTTCTTTAAAAACACAGAAGATGACAACTGCTTATACGAGTGCTGCATTTTCCTTAGAGCAGTCACCATTGCCATATTACATTACATTACTAGGGCTTGGTAAAAATGATTTAACAAAGATACAGTAATTTACAGGAGGTATTACGACACAAGACTAAGACTTCTAGAATAAATAGTTTAAAAATATCAGAAAAAAAAGGCAATAATACGGTTATCTGCATAGTCCTGGTTCAAAACAGGAATCAGTACAGGTCTGTGTAAATATTTCTTCTCATCATAAAAAATAAACTACGTATCCCATCTAATTATCCCAACACCAAGCATAGGTGTAGAGAGAACCTTTTAACCTGGCCATGTGTCCTCACAATGGCACAGCCTCAAAAGTCAATAAGCCCAGAGCGTAACCAAACTACACACAATGTATTTGCTTGGCTAGTTAGTTTGTCCATAACCATAAAATAGCAACTACAGTAGACAAAGATCGATACTATCCTGTACTCGAGGGGCATCGAGCCTTTATATACTTTTTTTTTTCCTTCAGACTTCTCAGCAAATTTTTCAAGTGCAGATGTCTGTCTGTGTATCATGTTGTACTAAATTCCTAACTTTCTCAAAGCTGCCGCAATGTGAGCGATGAGCTTGTTGGTATCCATAAATTAGGGCTCATCGCCTGTGATAGTGTAGCTATTCTGGGTTTTATAAGGTTGAAAGTATTGGTCATTTTTACAAGTGTTTATACATGGATGAGGCATGTACAATGTTTTGTTCAGTTCAATTGAGCGTGACGTTGACGTTGGTATAAATCATTTCTCGTTCCATCTGCAGAAGGGCCAACCCTTTGGTGGGATCAAGGGCATTGTGAGTGGGTCTCGGGAAGTTGATCTAATTCATTTCATCAGCGAGGGGAGTTTGCGTTACGGGTACTGGATTACACCGGGTTTGAAGTACTATTGTGTGTACAACTCAGACGCAGAACTGTATGAGATTCATATTGATAGCAACGGCGCTGGTTATGAAGAGAAACTGAGGAGGTATGAGTCCCAGTCTATGTTGGTGCAATACCCTCGACTTGACGAGAACGACACTTGGTATTCATTAACAAGTGAAATAAGGTGGTATAATGTGAGCAAGCTCTTCTCGTTGACCACAGATGATAAGATAGCGTATATGGACTCTTCGATGACCACCATTGAAGAGGCCAAGATACTGCAAGATCGTTTGCAACAAACAGTTGGCCACTCTGGTCATGACAACAAGGCTCTTAGGTATGCATATATCAATTTCAAATCCCGTGAGGCCATACGAGACACACATAAGATGGAGGATTTCTACGATAAAAGCCATTATTTATTCGATGTTGTATTACCGCAACAGTTCCGAGACTCCATGTCTGCGTACATGGGTGAATTACAGATGAGCTTCATTAACGCTATGTTCTTCGCAAGCTACGGTTCCAGCATGCAATGGCACAACTTATTACAATTGCTGTGCGACAGCAACAGGTTTGAACAGTACAAGAGACTAGACGAAGTGGTCTCGGTACAGATCAACAATATACCTGAGGAATACTTCGACACACTGATCAACCGCGAGTGCTGGACTAAGTTGCTGAAAGCACACCACAGCCAGTTGCCCAACACATACAACAGCATGCAAACCCGGTTCCCAGAACTCATACCTGCCACTGCTGGCCACAACGACTACGACTGCGACTCCGACCCAGGCACAGGCCCAGTCCCAGACCCGATGCTCGGCTCAGACTCAGAGATCGAGATGAATGCCACCTCAGATGAAGAGGACACACCCACAGTGGTCTCACAGGTACACCACAGACACATCTAAGTGGCCATCGAAGCATACACATGTACAATATCCCTAATTTATATACAGACTCGCATATGTATCAAGGTAGTTAGTGTATACACATAGCACAATACGGTACTCAGACATGTGACACAAATCAGTATTGCCTAACCAGGAAATCTAATTGGGCCATACCGAAAGACCCGCCCCACAGGCCTGTCTAGGGCTTTCCCGTCTCCCCGTCCCCCCACTCTTTGGCGATTGGCAGCGAGCAGAAAAAAATAATTTTTTTTCGTGTCGCAGCCCAGGCTGGGATTTTCCGCTAAAGATGCTGCTTTCTTAGTGTCCCCTTGGTGGGACTTGGTGGGACTTGGTGGGGGAAGGTAGGACATCCAAGCGAGGAACTGTTACAAAGCAGTGACTTCACTAAACGGTTACAGTAGCTTATTTGATCCTACACAAGTTGAAACTAGGGAGCTGGCAAGTATCTTCTTTTAAGGCGCTACACACTTGTGGATAAACTGACGGAATTGCCAGGCTAAACAGCGGGATAGAAGCATCTCTTTAAAAAGGTTGAGTGTGCAATTGGCTTGATTTACTATATTTGTTTTGGGTTGAAAGTACGCTAATTGTTGATAACGGTATAATAGATCTTCGACTAGCGTGTGGGTAAAACAGCTGTCATATAAGAGGTGGTTAATCAGAAGGAAAAAGTAATGAATAGAGATACCGCTGACCCGAACTACCTTATGATCGGGACGCATCCCATGTCTAACGTGCCGTCCTCTCTGGCTGCTGCAGTGGATACGTCATCTGGCATGGCTCCCATAATTGAGATAGCTACATATGCAGACACGGATGTCTACGAATGTTATATCAGAGGACAGGAGTCTAATATCGTCATGCGTAGGACAATGGATGACTGGGTCAACGTCACGCAGGTGTTCAAAATTGCACAGTTCTCAAAGACTCAGAGAACCAAGATACTGGAGAAGGAGTCCACCAATATGAAACACGAAAAGGTGCAGGGTGGTTACGGTCGTTTTCAAGGTACTTGGGTGCCATTGGAAGCGGCAAAGTTCATGACAACGAAATATAACATTGATAATCCGGTGGTGAATACGATATTATCGTTCATATTGAATCCGAACAACCCTCCACCTAAGAGACATAAGAACAGTGTGCTGAGAAAGACTTCTCCGGGCACTAAGATAACATCCCCATCAAGCTATAAGAAGACGCCAAAGAAACCCAACGCGAACTCCGCGAGTAAACTGTCAACTTCTTACACAAAACGTAAAAAGAACTCAACGCAGCCCAATCCTAGTCCATTACAAAATATGGTATTCCGTACACCCCAGCAGTCGCATCTAGCCTCGATACCAACTAGCGAGCTAAACATGAACCAGCATGGGGATACAGATGCTACAATAAATGCAGCTTACTCGGCCATGTCACACAGCAAGACGAATGAGACACCTCTGTCACAGGGCTATCTAGCCACACAGAAGCCTCTTCAATTTTATCCAGTTCCTACAAACGTTGGCCAACAGCAAGAGAAATCCAGGAGAGGGTTTACCTCTTTTGTTCCATTTGTACCAGAAGGTCAAGATAATTCACATGTTAATAATAAGTCTGATATTCCTGCTATAACGGTTGATGATATGTCAAAATCGCAGAAAAATGTAAAGAAAAGAATAAAGAAATCCAAGTTTAAAGAGTCTAATGAGGTTGAATATATGGAAAATATTCCAGAGGAAGGTAGGGATCAGCAGTATGGAAATGGAAACTATCAGTCTGAGCCTGTAAAAAGACAGTATAGAAAAAGGAAGGTGAAAGAACAAGATGCATACGGAATGTACAAAAATAAAGACCAATATGAGCAAGATCAAGCCAAGAATTATAATTTACATACAGATGCTTTCAGTTACCCCAATGGTGCTGTGGCTGACCCTTATAACTTTAATGATGGTAATGCCTTGCAATACAATATGACTATACAGAATGATGGGGATGAGGCTATAAAAATTGAAAGCTACAAAGAAACATTATTAAAAGTTTTATCATCTGAAGAAGATACCACAAGACCAGATTATGCATTACCAGCAGAACTTTATCACCCACCTGCAAATCTCAATATCAATTTTCAGATCGATGACCAAGGACATACGCCTCTTCACTGGACAGCTGCAATGGCAAATATACCTCTCGTCAAGCTTCTGATAGGTTTAAATGCAAATGCATTGCACTGTAATTCACAAGGTTTTAATTGTATTACAAAGGCTGTATTTTATAACAATTGTCATAAAAATGGTGCTTTCCCTGAGCTTATATCATTACTCAAAATATGTTTAATAACACCAGATAAAAATGGTAGACTGCCCTTGCACTACCTTGTCGAACTCAGTGTTAATAAGACAAAGGATCCAAATGTTATAATGACCTATTTAGATGACATTGTAAAGAATCTGGGACAGGGTGATGAGAGCTTATTAAGGATGTGCTTGAATTATCAGGATAACGTAGGTAATACACCACTCCATTTGGCGGCTTTAAATTTAAATTTGCAATTGTGTAATAAACTCTGTCAACTGGGGGCTTCTATGACTGTCAGTAACTTCAACAATGAAACACCTGCATTAATATTGACAAGATTTAATTTAGTTCCTCCCACTAATCCTTCAATGTCCTTACCAACAGCACCAACAAGTAGTTCTTCCAATGATAAAAATCGCTATTACAGAGGGGAGAGCATGCAAGAGCAAGTATATGGCGTCAACAACTCGCTTGGAAATCCTGTGAGTGTTCCAAAATCAAATATGATGAAAAACTCCTCCAAAACAAAAAAGGTTAATACTAGAAAGCAACAGAATTCTCAGTCAGAAGACACAAAGTTTACAACCATGGATGCTGGTACACCCAACTCAATTATCAGAAACGTTAACGACAAAAATGAAGAGTTTTCTACCCCAAAAATCAATCACATACATGACTCGAACTTATTAGATACTCAAGATACCACTGGACTTCATACTATTATGGATGATCTATCTCATATGGAATCTTTGGTGACGTCCTCAGTAATAAAAGATACCAAAATGACACCATCGAAGGTTCTAGGTGGTTCTCCTATTTCACCTAAGAAGCATCAAATGCATCCAGTGGGTGGCTCTTACATCTCTTCTAATTTGAAAAACCCTGTTCCACTGATGGACATAATGGCTTCACCATCAGGAACGTTAATGAATGAAGACGGTGCTTCTGAGAAAGACGGGCATATCCTAGAGAACATAGAAAAGTTTGGTTCTGCGTCGTCAACACTATTTGAAGGTTTGAAATCTCAGTTTCAAAGTTTACAAACTGATGTGGAAGTTTCTGAGAGCGCTCTTTCTGAGATAGCTTCTCATTTAGAATCCATTTCACATCAGAGGCAAGCATTATTGCATAGCATGAAAGAGACCGAAGGTTTGCAATCTGAGTCTGAACTACATCATAGTACTGAACAACTAAGGGAGGTAGTTAATCAAACGAACGAAATGTTTACTCAAGGAATGGAAAATTCACAAGCTTTGAGACTAGCCATGTTAATTCAGCGAGAAGAATCAAAAGTTGAAACAGAAAGAAATAATGGAGTAAGCATTCAAGAATCTTTGGATTATGCAGTTGAACTATCTGTATTGCAGTTCAAAAGAAGATTGATAATGCACAAGATACGTGAGCAAAGATGTAAATCCACATCTTCTACTAAGATCAACAAGTATAAGAGATTAATTGGTTTAAATGTAACTGATATAAATGCTAAACTGGATGAGATTGAACGAGAATTAACGACAAAGGCTTAAAAAGTATAATCTCATATCCTTTAAGGGATCGATATAATGGATAGAACAATTTGCATATTTTTCTAGAAAATTAAGATAAATTTTTATATAATTAGACTCTGCAAGACATTAGGACTTTATTCGGTAGAGGGCGAGCCACTCGGGTGGCAAGAACATGTTAATAATATAATTAGTTTCTTAGTTAAAACTGAAAGTAGCTTTACATTACAATTATTTTCGAAACCAAATTATGTGGATGTCAGGACTTAAACTACATGTTAGTACAAATATATCTCTGTGATGCATTTACCCGGTTACTTTTTTGTGTAATGCGGTCGAATCTAGTATAACTTAAAACCTTAAAATAAGCAATGAACGACAATTGTAAGTATTGTGAATTCCATTCATGAGTTTTTAAATAATTGTTCTAAAAATATAACAAAATATAATACAAGCATTACTGGACATTCGATGCAGACAGTGAGATCGGAAGATAACCCTCCTAAAAAGGAAGAGTTCAAGAGGCCACCAATTGACTTACTACAGGACTTGAAAGACGGTATTAACCATGTTGTGTATAATCCACTAGGTAATAAAATAGTCATGCCACTAATGTTTTTACTAGAATCAGTATTGTTGAAGTATGTTATTGCTGCTATACCATACACTGAAATTGATTATAAGGCATACATGGAACAAGTGGAAATGATCTATGAGGAAGGTAATTATAACTACCTAGAAATTACTGGTGGGACAGGACCTCTGGTTTATCCTGCAGGCCATGTTTTGATTTTCCGAGTGTTAAATTACTTTACTGAAGGAATGAATCATATAGAGGTAGGACAAAAGATTTTTAGGTATCTGTACTTGATCACCCTATTAATGCAGTATACTTGTTACTATCAATTACGTTTACCTCCATGGTGTGTCGTACTTGCCTCTTTATCGAAAAGGTTACATTCTATTTACGTTTTAAGGCTGTTCAATGATTGTTTTACTACTTTCTTTATGGTATTGTTTGTTCTGCTCTACACTCTTAGAAGCAACAATAGTACTAAAATGTCGATGGTTATATCAACTTTTGGATCTTTGGTTTACAGTATGGCTATCTCAGTTAAAATGAATGCGTTATTATATTTACCTGGGTATTTGGTTTCAACGTATCTGATAAATGAAGGCAAACTAATAAACTGTTTGATTTCGGCATCGGTGATCCTATTCTGGCAAGTTATCGTTTCTTTGAGGTTCTTACGTTCATATCCAGTTGAATACTTGGCAGGTGCTTTCGATTTTAGCAGACAATTTATGTTTAAATGGAGTGTTAATTGGCAATTTCTAGATGAAGATGCCTTTCAAGATCGAGTTTTCCATACCACATTATTGGGCTCCCAATTTGTAGCAGTTGTTGCGATGACGCTCTGTCTTTATCCACGCTTACCTTTAGATGCTTGGAAATCTCTGAAAGCGCCTTTCACGCAAGTTGTGATTGCAGATCTGCGGTTCATTGTACCTTTTTTACTAATGACTTCTAATTTCATTGGGGTGTTGTTTTCGAGATCCCTACATTACCAGTTTTTGTCCTGGTATCATTGGACTCTACCGTGCTTGATCTACTGGTCAAAGTTGCCTATGCCTTTAGGGTTCATATGGTACATCTGTCATGAGTACTGTTGGAACTCGTATCCTCCAAACGAAAAAGCAAGCATCCTCCTATTCACACTAAATGCATCTCTGCTGTGTCTTCTGGCAATCAATTGTATGAGACCAGTTATAGTAAACATCAAGAGAAAGCAACAATGAAAAGACTATCAATAAGCTAGAAGAGACACTGTATTAGTCAAATTCAGGACGATATGCATATTAGTATGCACTTGGACTGACAAGTTAAGATTGGAAGAATGGTATTCGTATAACTAAAACTGCGTTATAATATAACTTATCGGCATAACAGCTAATATAATATCATAAAACACGCAAACTTCACATGACTCAGCTTTTTCGGTTTTATTCAGATGGATTATCGATTTGTGTAGCAGAAGATATCTCTGTTTTCCCAAAAAATTTTCGTTTCTCGCATACCGATTTCGACTAAGAAAGCTACGTAGCAAGAAGACACTGAACAAATTTTTGAAAAAAAAAAAAAATAACACACTGACAAGACCGATGAGAATGAAGAATCGATGGACATCGAATGAAGAATCGATGGACATCGAATGATGATATTGTCTGTGGGCCTGTTTCACTAGTAAGGGCAATTGACGTTCAAATATATCAGTGTTGGAAGACGATTCTAATTTTGAGACCCAGACGTATAGTACCTTCTGTTCCTCGTTGGGATCAAATTGTTGAAGGAGGACTGTTTAATAAGAATACCCCAAGAGTTGATCTTACTGTGCAAAGGTCAGGTTATAAGATAGAAAGAACCAAGAAGTAAGGCTGTTTCAGGTGTGAGAGTCTATTACTTGTGTTGTTGATTATGCCTGGAAAGATTATCAGTATCCCTTTCTTGGCCCAAAATGAGGACATGGATAGATACCTGGTAAAATACAATGAAAATAGAAAAACCAATGAAAATAGCAATGCTAGCAATGCGGCCAATAATTCCAGATCCCGTCATAATGGCTATAATAACTTCCACAGATTTCACTATGCCAAGAATGGTCCAGGAAATTCAATGGTTGATAGCTTGAGTTACTTTAATAACAGAAATTTCAATGCCCCAGTCAGCAGTAGCACAAATAATGAGATGGGTAACAAAATAAGGTTGAATGGAAATAGTATGAAATACAACCAATACAAGGTCAACGATCCAGGTCAGCAATCGAACTTATTGATGGCAACTACTCAGTTGAAGCAAGCATACTCTCAATTGTATTATAATGTAGCCAATAAAGGAGGAAATGAAGCAAACGTTGCTTCTGGTAGAGCCTTTTTGCCAAATAATCAAGATACGTTTTTCCAGAGCGGTAGTTTCCAGGGTAATGCTGAATTTTCTGACAAGGCCCCAATAGATTCTCTTTTTTCTTCTAGTGATGCGAGAGTGACTGGTGGTAGTGCAATGTTTAGTAACCCTACCTCTAGTCCAACATTGGATAATGGTTTTGAGACACTTTCTAGAAGCAATGGATCGCTAAACACTAATTACTCTAGAAATGAGGCGTTGATGCCAAACTTTCTTGATGACTTGCTTTCTAATTCCAATAAAAGTCCTTACCCATTTGGAAAAACAGATTTGGACATGGACATTACAAAAGGAATGAAAAACTTGAATATCGAACATGGCAACACTAGCTTACCGCCTTTTCCGTTCACATCGAATCAACTACCATTATCATCTTCACTAGCCTTTGACCTGGAAGACAAAAGTATCCCAGCATCTAATGAAGGACA
Organism: Nakaseomyces glabratus; assembly: GCF_010111755.1. Classification (NCBI taxonomy): domain Eukaryota; kingdom Fungi; phylum Ascomycota; class Saccharomycetes; order Saccharomycetales; family Saccharomycetaceae; genus Nakaseomyces; species Nakaseomyces glabratus. Next base: position 471,718 of record NC_088951.1, read on the forward strand.
ACAGTCTTCTCTTTTTGGTATCGAATCTTTCAAGGGACCACTAACTGATAATGGGTCTTTATTGATGTCAGGAGCATCATCATTAAATTGGGATAATAATAATATTCCTTCCTCATCCACATCGTCAAATCACTTAGGTATTTGGAATAATGATATGAGTGTTTGGAGCTAACACTGTTCTAGAATTTTGGTATTAATCTTTTTATTTTTTGTTTATCATTGGAGCGATTTTATTTGTTGGGATTGGCTGTATCACAGTTTCATGGTCTTTTTTTTAATTTTATCTCGTTTATTCCTGGTTTTTAAAATATGGTGGCAATGTAATTAGCCTTTTTGGTTTAACTTTATTTGAGGCTAGCAGCAAAATCGGTTAGTTGTTCTGCATTTGTATTCTTATTTTATCTTTTATTGCTAGACGTTCAGTTGTTTAATATTTACATGTTAATTAGTATGTTATATATACATAACTATTATTTATGCATTTCATTTTTATTTGCTCTACCTGATGAAATTTAAAGATTTACCACTTAATATCCAATACTTGGCGAAACATCTTCTCCAACTCATTTGGATTCAACCTACCTTGACTTAGTCTCATACCTTGGCCAACTAAGAACTTAAGAGATGTTTTCTTTTTTCCTGATATTAGATTTTGCAATAGCTTTTCATCTTTTATGTCATCTATAATTGATCTACAAATTTCTTCAAGTTCATGTTCATTGATTTGGTCTGCAGCCTGGAGCTCATATTCATTTATTAGCTGCTTTAAGTTAATTTGTGATGATTTAGTAAACACTCCAGTCTTTACATTATTAACAATGTGAAATAGTAGCAATTTGCTACTGTTTCCTGTTATTACACCTTGTTTCATGAGTCTAATTAACTCAAAAAAGGTGCTAGGCGTTAGTATTTCATAGATTTCATTCAACTTTGTTTCTAGTTTATTCAAATTACCAATAAATTCGTTTAATATCCAATTGGATGGTATTTTGAGATTATCATCTGGGTACTCCTTTTGATAATGCACACAAACATCTTTGTAATACTTTCTCAATTGTTCATGGTCATACATCTCATTTTGGTTACCACTTATGCAAAGAATTTTGGCATGTTTTATTGGCAAATTGTATGGCTTATTCATAAACTCTCTTAACAATGCATCAGCTGAAACTGGTAGTGTTGACTTGACCTTATGAACTACATCATCTGCAATAGTAATAAAAGGAATTTCAGGATCAGGCATATATCTGTAATCTATGGAAGTTTCTTTGCTTCTTAATTTCACCGTTTCTGAGCCAGTCCAGCCTCTGGTTTCTGTGTCTCGTAACAGTCTTTCGCCTTCACCATTTTTAATTATATGTAGTTGTCGTTCATACTCGAACTTTATTGCATTCATTATGGAAGATGTGTTGGGAAGATTCTTTAGCTCTACTCTCGCAAAATCGTTTACTGATAAATTCACATCTATTCTCATCGATCCAGTCTCTAAATTACCAGTACAGATATTTAATCTCCTCACAAGGTCTTGATATTTCTTTATGAATGCTCTCACTTGTTTTAGGTCTTCAAAATCAGGCTTTGTAACAAGCTCAATCAAGGGTACATTCGATCTATTGAGATCAATCATAGTCGTCATGTCAGCACCTGAAGCATATAAAGACTTTCCTGTATCTTGTTCTATCTGTAATTGTTCTATTCTTATGGTCTTCTCGTTCTCATTAATATCCTCATAAGCCCCATAGAGGGTCAACTTACCATTCTTCGCAAATGGCTTATAATGCTGTGTAACTTGGTATCCTTGAGGTTGATCCCCATAAAAGTAATGTTTACGGTCAAATTGCGATATTAGGTTAATATCAGAGTCTAGAGATAATGCTAACTTTGTTGCATAAAGAACGGCTTCATAATTAAGTCTGGGCTGGGTACCTGGCAAAGAAATGTCGTAATGACTGGTTGAAGTATTCGGGGATATAGTCAAATTTTCTGCTTCATTTGAAGTATATGAAAATAACTTATATCTAGTATTCAGTTGTGTGTGTATCTCCAAACCACATTTCAATTTGTACGCTGGATCGAGTGCAAATTTCCCCTTCGCATGGTTCGAGATGAACCTCTTTAATGGTCGTGTTCTGATTGAATTTTTATACATCCATGAATTATAGTGCTTATAAATTATATTATAGTCAACCACTTAATGTAATTGACTTTGTGTATATTTGTTGCTAAAATTCGTTTCAATACCGTGTATAACTGATATATAGGTTGGTGTCTAGACCATTAAAGTCATCACTGTTACTTTTCAATTTTTAAATCCGTGTGACTAAAGTTCGATTAGTGTTCATGTAACATCGTCATATAGTTAAATATTTAAAATCGGAATAGAGGAGATGGTGGAGTAGCAATATTACTATAATCTATGTCTTAGAATGAAAGATAAAGTAGAAAATTTAATTTATCGAAGCTATTATATAATATTTATGACTCTTGATGAATTTTTTACTACAGATAGTATCACTAGAAACCAATATTAGAAACGGCTTATGATAAGTGCTGCCTAGGTGCAGGTGTAAAAGTTATAGGTTTTTCACATTATCCCTCCATTTAGAGGAACCTCATCAACTGAAGAAAAGCTATAATATGTAGGATCCTCTTATCTTGTAATAGAAAAGACATTAGTGATGTCTTAGTCCCTTTTCAAGAATTAGATATTATCATTTTAATGAATTTGAAGATTATTATGATTAGATTTGGACAACACATTATTTCCGCCTTTGGTTTGCAATAAACTCAAGGAAAGCCCGGATTATCGCACCTATAAAGTTAGATTATTTGTCTTTTACCCGCCAACATCCTATCATAAAGTTATTAATCTTCCGTACAGTACTCACAATACTGCCAAAAGACAATACAGGAGGTGTTTTTATTCATTCAATCAAACCAGTTGATAGAAGCAACAAATCTAGCAGGGTTTTCATCCCAGTTAAGAGTTAAAGGGATAATCAGCAGAACAAAAACAAGTATCTATGCCAGCATATCACTTTGGGGAGGAGTAGTATTCCTTGAGATTAGTTATTATTGTATGTGATAGTTTACTGATATCCGAAAGTGTTCTCACCTGAATATGTCACATATAGAAAACCATCTTTGTCCTTGTGTTCTTGATACACTTGTGACATAAGCGATGCAGTTGGTGGCAAAGTGTCATTAACAAAAATGAAGATGGCCTTTTCCGGTGGAAGCATTATTCTCTTCCTGATAACATATACAAACTGGCCAACTGTAAGATCGGCTGGCACTAAATATTTCCGCTTGTCTACTTCCGGTATATCAGACTTCTCAGCTTTCTCACAAATAACAGGAATCCTATTTTGGAACTTCTCACTTATCCTCTCAGATTCCGCTTTCCTCTTCTCAAATGGGTACTCACTTTTGAATGATGACTTCATTTTAGTGGTATTGAATTTCTTGGTATTTTATTTATTTGTTATGTAACTTCTGTAATAACAAACAAATATCGATGGTTCGTGGAATTTCCAGACTTACGATATCCTAAAATGAAAGAGTCTGTTATATACTTTCCAACAAGTTTGACAGTCAAAACATACTGTTGAAACAAAGCAAGAGTGGGGTTTCAAGAGGGTATAGCTTAACCAAGTGAAGATGCCAGACACCCCTAAAGGTGATAAACAATGGCACACTTCCCCTTCGTGTCACTAATATGGTGAGTATCATGTGGGGGGGTCATCTCAAGATACTAGGAAGTGCAAATAAGAAGTGTATATTGGTTCAAATGCAATTTACAACACAAATACTATGATTATGTGAAATATTTGTATTATCAATTCATACATACAAGAATACCCTTGATGGAACACAGTTTTAAAATATTGTTGCAATATTTCCTTTAATATCATGCTTGCATGTGTCAGGAAATGATTTCATGGAAGCATTCACACAATTGGTCCTTTCGCAACTTTCATCACCAAAACATGAAATTTTCTTGTGTCTCACATTTAATAAATAAATAGTATAAACGATATTGTTCAGTGGAGTTGTAGACTTGGCGATGAACAACAATAACAAATGAAAACGAAATTCTGTACTAAATATTAATATTTATTTACTATTTCCTATAATATGTTCATCAGCGTGTATTCTCCAATCAACCTATCTTGTAAAGATGGCTTTAACCTAATTTCTTCCATTTGTTATATGTAATGTCTGTAAATACTTGACAATAGTGATATTTCCATACAAAAAGTGCGAAGTCAAGTCGAATCTCCGAATAGACGGAAGATAAATTGAGCTTTGCTTCCCTCCTTCTACGAACTCCTTTACTTTCGTGGATTGCTGAAGCGAAACTAGCTATGGGCTATCTCACACGGATTTTCCTCCAATCATGTAGCACCATGGCTGGCACATACCTGCAGTTTTACAAAATATCAAGAATCCTGGTGGTGAGGGGAGCAACTCCTGATCAAAATCTGTGCAAAAATACAATCTACTCAAAGAGGTAACCTCCAGGGAAGTATTGGATTCGTACACTGCATTGATGATTACTCTTAATTCTCATAGGCAAACACCGAGAATCTGTAAGCTTACTGTAGCATTTGCTTTATACAGTTCCAGCTTTTTACGCTTGGAATTATAGTTGAAACAGTTCTAGTTTTGTAATAACTTAATTCCACACTCTTATATATTGAAAATTACAAAGGTTATCACAAAAAAGGTAAAATTAAACACATATATAATACCAAAAAAAAATAGCCCACAGTGTCTTCATTACAAGGAATCAAACAGTCTGTGACTAATATCTTCAAGAAGTTATCCCAAACCAACACAACGGAAACTGTAAATAAGATGAACCCAACTGCAGCCAAGTTAGCAAAGGCTTATGAGCCAATGATCAAATTTGTGGGTACAAAACACCCTATTTTGAAACATAACACCGACAAAATATTACCACATCCATGCACCGTTAATGGATTAATCCCTGGTGGTGCAGAGACCGTCCAGGTCGCTGATTTTATGAAGAATTATACTCCATTTCAAGTGGTGCCATACAAGAACAGTAAGGCGAATAGCTCCACTGCTGGCTCTTCAAAATACCAATTCACAGACAGAGCATTGAAGGCGGATGAGGTGTCTTCAATTAACGACTTACCATTGAGATTCCATTACAAACCAATCGATGAAGCGGAACTAGAAGTTATTAATGGAGGAGGTGCTTATTAAAAAAAGATTGTAAGACTATTGGAGAAATTTTAGCCATCATAACCTATACCACCCATCAATGTTTGCACTATAACTAATCTACCCGTGCTTTATGGAATCTCTACGCTTATGAAATTTATTTTGAGTAATATTCTCTATGGCAATTTCTGAATCTATTCGAGATAAGGTGTAACATGATTGAATTACTATTGCCGCATTTTGGTCCCTTTTTTATGCAACAAATAGTTGCGTTAAATTTGGATGATCTTAATTCCAGTTTCCAACATTGATTCACAGCAATTAGTCCCAACCAATCACTATTTTAAAAAATATTCATTCACAAATACGTAAATATATATTTATATTCCTTTAAAGTCTAAAAATAGACTCATATCATGATCAATAAGATGCCCTTGACTATAATGTTGTAATTTAAATCTTCTGAGTACCATACCCTTTAATGTCTTTCGCAAATTTCCAAGACATATTCTCAACCTCTTGATTTTGCTTAAACATTAAACCCTTATCTTTATCTATTATCGCTAGAGAGTATTTCTTTGAAGAACGGGCATCTCTGTAGAACAAAACTTTCATAGATTCTCTTATTGTTTGTTCAGCTAGTGCAAGATCAGTCTTTTCTATGTCTGTTTCTTTATCTATTACTCGCCTCAATAATGGTATAGCTAAATGAGCACCAAATCCTGTTGCTAGCGTTGGCGATGAGTATGTGACACCTAACAAGTTAACATATCTCAAGAAGGGAGAGCCATCTTTTTCTATACCTGCAACTATCACTGCATTCCACAGTGGATCCATCTTTGATCTACGTTGGTACATGACAGCTGCCAAATACTCAAATACGTAGCTTGGTTGTAGTGCTTCTTCGTCGTCTGGAGAAGAGTTATCGTAATTATTTTCAATCTTCATCTCATCAAGCAAGTATTCAATATGTTGCATATCTGATACATCCCCAGAAACACCAACAATAGTGTTCTCACCAACAGGAATCAATCTCTCAACACCATTAAATCTCAGCAACGAGCCGTAAGCAGCCAGGTTATCAGCAGCAATAACAACTCCGTTGTTGTATTTCATCGATATAACGGATGTACCTGTGACAATTGGATCCTGTGTGTTCATCTTTGGAATACTGGCTTGTGCAATGGAATGATCGTATTGACCATATGTCTGCTCAGAGGGTCTACCCCAGCTAAAGGGATCGTGATTCATTTCTGCAAACTAGGTTGTTTTCTTTATTATTTATCAGTAATGTTAAAACAGATAACCTGAAAAAAAAATTGCGCTTGGTGGTGTTCTACTTGTAGTGCAAATTCCCTTTATTAGCGGTACTTGCAGTTGGCTTTCGGTTTTCTAGTTCAATTGAATTCACCGAGGTATGTCTCTTCAAGTTACAATCTAACACAACTTTATTACTTCTCTTTAAAGTAAACTACCACCCAATTACCAAGCTTACTAGAACTGTATTAGTTGCTTGAATCCATCTGAAGTTATAAGTTGCTAGTATGCTCACTCAAACTGCGTCACCCCATCCGCTTGCCATAGAAAGTGGCAAAATCCAAAATTCAGCAATTGCAAAAGAAGGGAGTGAAGGGAAAGTTAAATATTATCATTATGTACGCATATAATATTAGCAGGTGTAGTACTGCCAACCAATATGATACTGATACGCTAGTTCATGTTACCGTTCCCATATATTCGAAGGTACTGTGTATTTAATACTAAAAAAATACACACTATATTCCAATTTGGTTTATCAATTTCTTGTTATCTGATTTTTTCTTTCTGTATTGTTATTGTATACTCTATCTTTCCGCCAATAATCAGCAGACTCTAATTTCACATGTTTTTTTTATTTATAGATGTAGATATACACTCTTCTTGGCAATAATATATATATCTTCGTGGACTTTTGAAATGGACGAAAAATTATGCCTACTTGGTAACTGACATATAAGGTTGTCGGATATTTTATCGAAATCCAATCCATCAAAATTTTATTAAACAACAACATACTGTTCTGGTTTTATAACAGTTATCTTGTCAAATGGCAATTCTTCGGCAGTTTCACTACCAACTACAGCGGAAATATCGACACCTACCATACTAGCTGATCCTTGAGCCTTTCCAGTGAATCCGATAGATAATGGGAACAGAGCATCTTCAAATTCGGCTTCAACCAACAAACTTACAACACCTGAACTTCCGTTTGGACAACTGTCTACCTTAATAGTGATACCTTCTTCATCATCTATAGCAATAATCTCAGCATTACTGTCATCGCTGTCCTCATTAATTTTAACATTTTCTGTATACACCGGAACTTTAAACAGGATGTTTTCCAAGTCCTTTCTAGATTCGTATTCAATAGTGACTTCAAACAGACCATCGTTGTCACTCGATGGAGATACCCAAGTTGATACATCTAGCGGTATCAACGCCTTATCATCTGGAAGGCCGACCTTACGCCACCTCAATACACCTAAACTGTTATCATTGGATGGGAAGGACTTGCTGCTGTCTCTGAGACCAATGGTTTTAGAGCTAGTAAACACATTCTTGTCAATGTTTGGATGTGTTTTAAATTGGTAGGAATGATCCTTGACGTCCATAGAATCAGCCAGTTTGATTTTTGCCTGCGCTAGTTCTGGATCGTTAATGCGCAATTCCATAACACCCTTTAACTCAGAAGATGAAATAACACCATCTCTAGTGATCTCGGCATTGATCGTTTCTTTGATGGTTATCAGAATACCGTTGTTCTGTGGTTTATCTTCTTCTGGCTCAGCTGTTTGACCACGAGATGGTCTTGATGGAGTTGATATTTTCCTAGACATAGCTGGCTGAGCACCACCTCCAAGTTTCATACCTTTCATACCACGAGTAGTAGAGGCAACGTCATTGTCCAAGTTTTGGAAAGATTGTGGATGCTGTTGCTTTGAGTATGACTGTTGAGCAGCTGGAGAGGCGTGGCTGTAATAACTATTCAAAGCATTAGCAACATTTGGATCATTACTAGCCATGAACCTGTTTTGGCTGTTTGCAACCAAGTTAGCTGTTTCAAACTCTCCACCATAGATTCCCAACTTCCTCTCTTGCTCTTTTCTTGCAATTTCCTTTGCACGACGCTTTCTTTCCTCAGTTGCTTCAATTTCTTTATTACGTTCAATAATCTCCTGGATTCTTTCCTCGTGCGATTCCATGGCCAAGTATGTTTCAACTTGAGATATGCTCAAGTTCTCTTTGTAACCCATGGTGACGATCTCATCAAAAGAGCTCAAAATTTCGAAACTATTATCAAATATCTCTAGTTCATCATAACTAGCCAAGTATGAGTTCACAGTGGAAGAGAACAAGTTCAACGTAGATAAATCCTGAATGATGTTAGACTGACGATTCGTAATCAAGATGATGTAGTAGTTATCGAAGGGTCTATAAACGTACCTGACGTGTTCATCCTCCAAAAAAGTGTGATCTGAGGAAATATTGGAAACCAGACCTTGGAAGTTGGATAACAATTCCATGGTTCTCTCCTTGGTCAATTCCCTGAATTGACGCGACAATAAAGGCTTACCATTTCTAGTGGTAATTGATGCAGCTAATACAACCATTACTCTTCTTCTTTTGTTATCTGCAGTAATCTCTCGCAATAAAATAAAAACTACCTAAGTTCCGCTTTGTAAAACTATGCTTGATCCGTTTCTTATTTGTTGTGTCCAATGGTGAAACTTACCCTATTTTCGTTGTACTTATTGTAGCAGCAAACACCTTTTATCAAAGACAGATATATCAATAAAACAGCAAATTCAAGATATAACTCAATTGAATTGCTAATGACACGAATTTGATCAGGAATGATAACTGAGCCGGTATCACAAATCCAACCAAAAAAAAATTAAAAAAAGCTTCCTTTGGTATTCACTTTCTTCACAGATATATCCAAAAGACCTGGTTAACACTGAGCTCAGCAATTTCCAAAAGTTTGTCTACTCCCTTTATGAATCAGAAAGTATCAAAGCACAATTAAAAACTCTGCCAACAATGCTACCAAAGTTTCCTAACCAGAGTGTCCTGTGTCCTGTGTCCTGTGTCCTGTGTCCTCTCTTTTGCTTTTTTTTTTCTTCCCTTCACTCCCTCCACTATACAAGGCTAGAAAGTGAAGAGAGCAAGCATTTCCGAGTGAAGTTTCGTGAAAATCCTCGGTGGAGGTCACATGACCCCCGGTCATCTGGAATCCCATGTGGCGTGTGGTGTGAGATGTCACATGTCTAACTGTAAGCTACTAAATAAAAATTCGAAGTCGAAGGACTAATCTACAATAGAGGTGGACTTATTAAAGTGAAGCAGGTTGTTGTTCTTGTTGTTGTTGTTGTTGTTCCCTTGTTAGAGGATGTGATTACAGTGAACAAGCGTTGCAGTGTATAGTAAAAAAGTAAGTATCTCGTTTGCTGTATGTTGTGTAACTTGCCAGTTTGTAATATAATGACATACTTGGTCATTTTACAGAAATGGTGGTCTAACACTTGTGTCTCTGAACTTTCAGCAGAGGACACTCGTCCCATAGGACCCTTTCTCACATTGCAAGCTCCCAATTCATTCTTTTCAGTAGTTCTTTTTTTTTTGTCAAGCTTGTTTGACAAACTCTGGATGATTAGTTTCCGTGGGAACTTTACCTTCGCAGAAATCACTATTCGGTCAACTTCTTCAGTAATTCTTTACTATTATGTAACGGATGCGTGATGGGGACGGGGATGGCCCATTGGAAAAAGAACAAACTTGGGTAACCATTCATAGAATAGTATAACATATTAAGCTAGCAATCAATTGTTTTTGAACAGCTCTTCTTTTGACTCTCAATCGCTTTACTACCACTATTATAACATTAAGTATAATACCCACTTCTGAAAATTAAAAAAACAAACACTATAAGCTAACAATGTCGGTATTATCTGATAGCGATACTGAAGCTGAAGTGGTTTCGAGAAACCTATGTGGTGTAGTGGATATTGGGTCCAATGGTATCAGATTCAGTATCTCTTCGAAGGCTCAACACCATGCCAGAATAATGCCATGCGTCTTCAAGGACAGACTGGGAATTTCACTATATGAAATACAGTATGAATCAGACACAGGTAAACAGATACCCATCCCGGACGATATCATAGATGAAATCGTATCTGCCATGAAAAGATTCAAACTTATATGCGAGGACTTCGGTGTCCCCCAATCTGGTGTACGTGTGATCGCCACTGAGGCCACTAGGTTGGCTTTGAACTGTGACCAATTCATAGACGCTATAGAATCGAGTACAGGCTGGGATGTCGAGTTGCTGTCAAGAGAAGAAGAGGAAAAAATCGATGTATATGGTGTGGTGTCATCCTTTTATTTTGTTAATGGGCTTTACCTGGACCTTGGTGGTGGAACTGTCAATTTATCGTGGTTGCAAACGGTTGACGGCGAAATCAAACGCTCCTCAACGTCTGTAGCATTGCCATATGGGGCCAGTGCCTTAACCAGGAGGAGCAATACTGAAGATAGAAGAGCATTGTTTCTGGAAATCAAAGAAGCTTTTAGAAAAGCAGTTGACGAAATCCAAATTCCAAACGATATGATACAAGAAGCTAAAAGAACTGGCGGTTTTACACTAATGGCCAGAGGTGGTGGCCTAAGGGGCATGGGCCATTTACTAATTTCTCAGAACCCTGACTACCCAGTTCAAACAATTATCAATGGTTATTCTTGCTCATATGACGAATTCGATGCCCTGACAGATTATCTATTTCTAAAGAAGAGATTACCAAGCAACAACAAAATATTCAAAGTCTCTGAGAAACGTCGATCACAGTTACCTGCCGTTGCACTATTAATGAGCGCTGTATTTGATGTATTGCCTAGAATAACAACTATATATTTCAGTGAAGGTGGTGTTAGAGAAGGTACATTATATTCTATTTTGCCAAGAGAAATTAGGGCACAGGATCCTCTTTTGATTTCTACGAGACCTTACGCTCCTCTTTTGGCAGATAAATACCTTCAGTTGTTACAGACCGCTCTACCAGAACATCAGATACCTGAGATTGTTTATCAAAGAGTGGCGCCGGCGCTTTGTAACCTAGCATTTATACATGCATCCTACCCTAAAGAACTTCAACCAACTGCTGCCTTACATGTAGCAACTAGAGGTATAATTGCAGGTTGCCATGGCCTATCACACAGAATACGAGCACTTATAGGGATAGCACTATGTAACAGATGGGGAGGTAATATACCGGAACCTGAAGAAAAGTATATGAAGGCCTTAGAGGATGTGGTATTGAACGACCATAACAAAATAGAGGCTAGAAGAGCTGTGTGGTGGACGAAATATGTTGGCACAATTATGTATGTCATCTGTGGTGTACACCCAGGTGGTAACATCCGTGACAATGTTTTCAATTTTGCTGTGCTCAAGAAGAGGCCTCAACAAGGGCAAACTACAGAACAATCATCATCACACTTGAAGAGATCCAACAGCAGGACGATCGATGAGACTTTAGAGAATCAGATGGAATCATTGTCAATTCAATCTGGGGGTAATGCCAATAGGGAATTTGAAGTAGTGGTTAGGATAAGTAAAGATGATTTGAAGACGAGTGCCTCTGTACGCTCAAGAATTATAACTTTACAGAAGAAGATACGAAAACTATCAAGAGGAAGTCCAGAAAAAGTACGGATATCTGTACAATTCTCAGATAATTAAGCTATAGAGTAATAAATAATAACAATTTAGCTGTGTAATGATTTGTTTCTTATAATTAAAGCACCAATCCTGTTTCTAACTGTTAAGAATTAAGCGGACGTAGATTTTACTAAAGTAATGAATATTCTCAAGAACTTGATCAATTGCACAACATAATATAAACTAGATTTAGCTTAACAGTGGAAAGTAAGTGCATTGTGGAATAACTGTTAGCAAATATACCAAAGTAATTTTTTATTTGTTTAGAACTTTGCTGGAGAGGCCTATATGCCAGGTATAGAATATAACACACCACGAATCCATAATTTCAGGGCGAAGACTGAAGGTCCAAGGGAAAATTAGCTCACCCATTAACCCGTTTGCCACCAAATAAGTACTGTGTATACCATAATAAAAACAGCAAGTTGACCTCCATCTATTAACTTATAACAACTGGCTAGCTTTGTATAGTATTATTATCGTTGGAACACTAAAAGGTTTTACAAGACTACTAAATATTGTCTCTTTTTTGCATAATTGCGCATATAGGAATCAAGAGATAATAGAATCAAACAAATACCATTGAATATTACGACAAAGAAGTACAAATATAATTGAGATAACAACTTTGAAGGATGGCACCTACACTCACAGATCTGGTTGCAAAAATTAATCAATCATATAACTCAAAGGACTTCAGTACTTGTAAGAAACTGCTTCCTGCCGTTAAAATTGAATTGATTAAAAACAATATACTCATTCCTGATGTCAATAATACAAATGAACAATACTTGCAAGATATCCTATTCACAAGGAAGATTTTCGAAATTGGAGCCTTGGTGAGCATTTACACGTTGGATTTTGAGCAATTCTATAGTTACTTTGCCCAATTGAGAACCTTCTATTTCTCGAAGAATGAAAAACTATCCCAATCGGAAGATAAATCAAAGATTATTAGCCTTTATCTCCTGACATTGCTTTCAGAAGGTGACGTAACCAAATTCCACAGTGAATTAGAGTATTTCGATAAACACATTCAAAACATTGAAGAAGACCAATTGCTTTCTTACCCAATCAAGGTCGACAGATGGTTAATGGAAGGTTCATACCAAAAAGCTTGGGGTTTATTAGAAGCGGGGTCCAAGGTTCCTGAGTTTGACGTTTTCACAAAAACACTAATGAATGCTATCAGAGACGAAATTGCGAGAAACACTGAATTGGCCTACAAAAATCTTCCTTTAACAAGCATAAAGGCACTGCTGTTTATAAATAATGAGAAGGAAACAGAACTGTTTGCCAAAGAAAGAGGTTGGAAAATCAGTCGAGGCACTATCTATTTCCATGAAGAAAATGCCAATGAATTAGATGAAGAAAAACTTGATATAGTTGACAAAGCCTTGGACTATGCTATAAATATTGAAAGTATTGTATAGCACTACACGTATTTAAATAGCACACTCCTACCACACTAAGAGTTCAAAAATAGGGATCCACATCATTACATTGAGCGAATCACTCGCTGAACAAATATTCAGAAACACAGCTGCCATTATGTAATCAATAACTAAGTTTAGTTTATTTTTTACTCAAATAAAGTTATGACTACAAGTCTAAAATTTGGAATTTAAAAAGTCTCATATTTATATGTATAGTTCATTTATCTACTAATAGTATCATTTAGATATATAAAACATGATATAATGTCATCAAAAATAACATAGTGCCGAAGACACTTTTAATCATTATCATTACAACGTTATTTTCGCTTCACTTAAGCACCCAAGACACCCAAGGACTTACCCTCAGCAATTCTCTTTTCAGCCAAAGCAGCAATGATGGCGGCACCAGCACCAGAACCATCTTCAGCATCAACAATGACAATTGGACAATCCTTTGGATCTTTATGTTCCCAACCGTAAATATCAGCCAAACCTTGAGCAGCCTTCTCCTTGAAGCCTGGGTACATCTTGAAAACGGAACCATCGGCAGCAATGTGAGCGGTTTCGTAACCTCTCTTTTGACAGATGGCAGCAATACCACAGACAGACAATCTAGCAGATCTAGTACCAATCAATTCACACAGACGTCTAATCAACTTACGTTCTTGGACTGTGGTTTGAATACCCAGGTTCTTTTGTAGAAGTTCGTCAGTGTCTTCCAAGTTTTCAAATGGATCGTCTTCAATCTTGGATGGGTAAGAAGTATCCATTACGTATGGCTTCTTCAACTTAGAAATGTCTTGACCCTTCAAAATCAAACCTTGATCGTATAGGTCCAACAGAGCTAGACGCAACATTTCACCCAAGTAATAACCTGAAGACATCTTTTCAAAGGCTTGTTGGCCTGGTCTTGGAGATTCTTCATCAATGATCAAGTCATACTTGTTTCTTGGCAAAACAACGTGTTCGTTATCGAAAGAACCATATTCACAGTTGATAGCCATTGGTGAATCATTTGGAATATCATCAGCCAACTTACCTTCCAACTTTGGAATATCAGAAACAACATCGTAGTAAGCACCATTGACACCAGTACCGAAGATAACACCCATTTTAGTTTCACCATCAGTGTACAATGATGCAACTAAGGTACCAGTAGTATCGTTAATCAAGGCAACGATGTCGATTGGCAAGTTTCTCTTTTCGATTTGCTTTTGTAGCATTGGAACGACGTCATGACCTTCGACGTTTGGAATATCGAAACCCTTAGTCCATCTTTGTAGAACACCTTGGTTAATTCTATCTTGAGAAGCTGGGTAAGAGAAGGTGAAACCCAAAGGTAGCTTACCCTTGACACCTTCTGGGAATTGATCTTCCAAGAATGCTTGTAGAGAATCAGCAATGAAACTCCATAGTTCTTCATGATTCTTAGTTGTTCTCATAGCTTCTGGTAGCTTGTACTTAGACTGAGTAGTGTCAAAAGTACGGTCACCACCCAACTTAACCAAAACAACTCTCAAGTTGGTTCCACCCAAGTCAATGGCCAAGTAGTCACCCTTTTCCTTACCAGATGGGTATTCCATAACCCAACCTGGAATCATAGGAATGTTACCACCCTTTTTAGACAAACCCTTGTCAAGTTCTGTAATGAAGTGCTTTGTAACCTTTCTCAAAGTTTCACCATCAACAGTGTACATTTCTTCAAAGACCTTGATTTGATCTAGAAGTTGTTGTGGCATGTCCACCATGGAACCCTTTCTCGTTGGTGGCTTCTTTGGACCTAGATGAACCATTATGATAATTTATTAAATAGAGTTTTTTTGTCAGTTAATAGAAATTAGAACAAAAGAATAGAAATGGAATAGTATCTATGACTTTTGTTTGTCTTTGCTATGTTTGATGTTCTGAAATTTAAAAATTATGAGAAATTAGGAAACGGTAAGAGAGTAACAATGAAAAAAAAAATAAAACTGGAAAATTTATCCTCCTTATATACATTTTTATTTCTGACAAGAGTTAGAGAATATCTTGTAAAGAGTTCAATTAATTTCTTTTTGCCATACGTTCTTTTGCTAGGATCAGTGAGAACAAAGTGCCCCTCTTTCTTACACACTCTCAATTGACATCTCAATCTATCCCATTTTGCGTATTACTAAATAACCATTGTAGAAAGGGTGTACTTAGTCGTCCCTCCCCCAGGATTATTTTTAACATAAAATGGGAAAAGTGGATTCCACCCCTCGCCTCTGCTTGTTCATCATCCCTTGTTTTCTTTCGAGGATTCCATAGAGAATAAGTATTAGTCGTACAATCCTGACATTTTCTTTTTTTATTCTTGCGATTATTCTTTACAACTGCTACAACTAATCTGTACAGAGTAAGAAAAAACCAGACAACTAGAGCAACTGGAAAAACTGGAAAAACTGGAATAACTGCAAGAGGGATTTTTGTGCAAATAAGAACACCATGATAAGTTTACAATTTGTTGGATATACCCGGCTCATTATCCCCCCTGTTGTTGTATCTGTTGCTGTTGTTGTTTTGGTTTAGATTTAACTGTTCGTGTCTGTAAGCTGAAAGGAAACTGTCCTCTACTATGGTAATGTAATCACAAGGATTGAAGGAGGGGGTATGAATAAAGTTCAGATACACAGGTAAATATTCCCCCTTGCCCCACCCCCCCGGTTTGTAAATATGTGTGCTGCTTTTGTCCTACATTTGACCCCTTCCCCCCCACGTATATTTTTTTCACTTCTGATTTTAAAGAGAATAAGGTCCCAAGTTGACACTCTATATTACTAGTATTTCTCAAAATATACCCTGCAATTTAGCACTCCTTCGCTTCTTCTACTCAATCGTAATTGCGTGTTGTTTTTCAATTGCTCCCTCGAGAACAATCGGTGGGACTCTTCGTTGTGCCAACTCGCCGACTCCCCCCGCCAACATTTCTCCTTTGTTCCCATCTTCCCTCCCTACTTTCAACAGAATATTCCGTACCTATGAAAATGACGCAAAGATTGTCTTTTTTCTTCTTAAAAATTTCTTTTTTGGGCTATTTTTTTATGTGACCCCACCATATTTGACCCCTTTTCCATGACCCACTATTGCCTCCTGATATTTCTGTGCGTTCTGCTTTTTGTTCTGTGCCCCTCGTTTTTTTTATTTTGTTTTCGTTCTTGTTTTTCGTTTGTTTGTTTTTTTTGAACTTTTTATCAGTGGTCTTGTTTTCTTCAAACTTCCATCAGTTTTCCTTCCAGACTGTCTTGCTTTTTTGGATTACTAACTGGTACTGTTTCTTGTTTTGGCAGTTAAACACTTTTTTGGTGCCCTTTCTATATCTCACTCCTCCCCAAACTAGTACTGACCTTGGGTTGGACTCAGCACTCGCTTCCGTTATCTACTTATTGTCGCATGTGAGTTCCTTGTTTGGGATCATTTTCATTTTGTTATTTGAAAGGGCACTTATTCAAAAACGGATGTTATATTTCAATTTTTTTTTTATTTTTTTTGCAAGCTCAAGGATATATTGAGCTGGATAGGGGGAAGGTCGTTGCGTAACTGCTATGATAGTGCTTTGAGAAGGTGACAATCGCATTCAAGATCACCACCAATTACTTTATGTGAATGATTTGCCAGACAGCGTTAACCTAAGTAGGAATATTACCAGCATGCACGATACCTCTAGTGGAGCTTAGTTCGAAGATTAGAAAGTGTTGGAAGAATATTATGAAATGTAGAAATGTAACATATAATACTGCTACCCATTTTCCCGCTTCAATTATTATTATCAGAAATTGCTACTATTCTTCTTTCATTACATATCAAAGACCAAAAAGCTGGCCTGTCTTCCAAATTCCAGTTTCAATATTTGGGGTAAGGGTTAAAAACATGTTACTGGCTAGAGAAATAAAATAAGATAACTATTCTATATGTGTTGTGTTGTTTCTTTTGCCTTAGAAAAATAACCTGATTACAAAGATGCTCAAAGTATGAGGTTTGAATCACAGATGTAAAAATTATAATTACGTTGCCACTAGATGTATCATAGGACCACCGGTGAAAGATTTTCATCCTAATGTTTAATTAATCGTTCTTTCATTTCTAGCACATCACAGTTCGGATGGATTTTTGGGCCGCTACTGCTATCTACTAGCTTAAATTTACAAGACAAATAACAAGTTTGATCCATCCCGATTCTAAATAAGCACAGTAAAAGCTATTCCAGATGCTAGGCCCATTCAATTATTAGCCAACTCAATACATAGAGCTGTATTTTCGAGCTCTTTGTATTGATATTCTACTCATTCATTTAAAATTTACTCTCCACAACCCACTAAGAAGGTTTGATAGATGAAGAAAAGTTAGGATGCCACCAAACTAGGTTTATTAAAGACATTATTAATGCAAATGATAGACTTTTATTCCAAAATCATCTGGATCGTGCATCCTGAGGAATATTATTGAACATCATATTGCTCTTTTAACAAGATAAGCTAATTTATTAGAAACAAAGAGACCAAATTATTCAGTTCGATCAACTTGATAAGATAGAAACGGTAATGTATACCGGCTTAATTGTCAGCAATGAAATGTGTACCAATACTAATGCTAGTTTTACTGCTTTAAATTTCAAACAGTATATTTGATTTCATTGTGGCTACTGAAATGCTCTTATCTTTTGTCAACTATGAATTATCACACAATGTTATCGCTTAAAATAGCTGATATTTTGCCAATCTGTATTGCCAGTGCTAAAACTATTTCAATATCAAATGTGGCTTAGACTACTGAACTCGAATTAGTTTTATTGTTTGTTTCACAGAAGATGTAAGTGAGAGTATCTTTAAACTTTCCATTGCATTTAAGACTGATACCTTTTTCGTTTAGTAATTTCAACTTTATTGTTTCATGACATATAACTAACAATTAGGACGTTCCACTATTTTTTATCAGTCACTCTTCTTGATGTGTTGGAAATAATATACATTCCAAAAATAGCTGATAGAATAAGAGCCGATATTCACAGTAGTTCAATTATTGAGTATTGATAGGGTATCTCGATATTAGAAGCATGGCTATTGTCCGCTACACGAGAGACAAGTAATAATTCACGGATAGTAACCTAAATGCTTGTCCTATATCTAGATACTACCAATTGATATGCTTATGGAAAAACAACTATCACCTTACTCCAAACTTACGTCGGTATTGTGAACGTCTTGAAATACTTAATGATAATTTTTACAACTTGTTGTCACCGATTAAAGGTTTCTCAAAAAAAGTCCCAGCACTTATGAAATGAAACTGTTATTTGCGCAAGGTTTAGCATTAACTGTCTAAACATCCACAAAGTGATGAAAGAGAAGACATCTGTTTTTGGTAGTGAGGAGATACCATTTTATCAAAGATACTTCATAGATATTCAAATTAAAAGTGATCTTTTACTGATTAACTAGTTAACTTTTAGTACAGCTTTCTCGTTCGAACTATTCCTAAATTACAATGACTCAAAATTATCTACTTATTATGATGATAAGCACTTGATTACCGTTTAAATATCGACTAAGGAAGCCTCAATAAATATTAGTCAATAAATGACAGAATTATAGCACTAAAATCAAAGAAAATCCTAGAGGGACAAGTTAAGTTTATGAGCTCTCTTTGGAATCCAGGTTAAGGTAAAGACAATATAAAAGTTTGGCGGTCTAGCAGGAAATGCCATTCATGAGTTGTTTCCCTCGCATACAGAAGATCATATGAAAAAAAAATTTGCGCTCTACTTGAGTCATATCGAGAAGGATGTACCGGGATGCCTAAAATTTCTGCAGCGTTCCTCCATGACTCAATCCGAAGTTCTGCATCTTAACAATATGGCAAATATATATGTTCTGAAGCCCAAATCGCTGCGTGTCTAGTTTTCAATACTATAACACTCTCGACGGGGACAGGCGTACTATCTTGAAACTTTCATCACTGATACAAGCAATGTTTATTAGAGCATAAAATCACCAATTGTGCCATATCAACTGTCTGTTAGTGCGAACCAACAGTGAAAATTTTGGAATCACTGTAATTCCAACGTGGGGCGAGAACTAGAGATATAGAAGAAATGAATGATAAGCCTTATATAATGTGATATGATATTGTTCAACCAAGTGATTTTGAAACACCGCGAATGATTAGGCGCTGATAAATTAATATTTTTTGAACCTGAAAAGCCTTCAATAAATGATCTGCAGTGTACGTAACACTCCTTGCTAAGACGTAAACAGAATGCCATTATTCTGCTTCTATCAAAATAAAAAGTCATAATAACAACATTCGAACATGTCTTATCAATCGATAGTGCATTATTTTTTCCGGTGTATTTTCTTCCTGACAAGTGTCGGCCTGGCAATCTATTGCAATTATTCAAATTTTGAGATTATTATCAGGATTGGAATAGGCATAAATACAATTAAGAACCAAAAATGTCCCTCATATTAACATATAATTGGTGTACCATCACGATCATATTGTTTATTCAAAGTGTTTACAGAAATGCCCCTTAACGTCTCAATTATTCACCTTATTATTCTCGAGTTACACTACCAGAATGGCACTAGATGTGTTAGATCTGTTGATCGAAAAACAAAGGAATAGCTTGGAACAATCAATGTGTTTGAATATATCTGATCATGTATATGTTTTAACAAAACCATTGTTAATATTCTGAAGAAAGTACAACAACGATAATATACGACCCATTCATCACGAAATGCAGGTTTGGCTAGTAATCAAGGTAATAGTATATCAGTTTACAATAGGTATGCTCATTAGCTTGAAATACAAAAAGGAATGACTTTTAAAATTTTGCTATAAAAAAAAACAACCAACAGAGATATATGTGTATTGGAATCGAAGAAAGTATTTCAATCCTTAATTTACAATATTATTGAGAGTATGAGATCTACAAATAATAAAATGTATTAGCTTCAATGATGCTAAAAATTATTCTGAAAGTTGGTCTAAAGATCTGTGCAAAAATTGCTATTAAATATATGAACTGTACTACCCATATTCAAGTGCTTTGAATACGTGATACTGTATATATCACATATGACAGTAGTACGATTGCGATGCCCTGATTAATTGACGAAAAAAACGCAGATGGTAGCACTTTTACAATATGGTTCCATTCTATAGAAACCATAGCTATACTGGCCATATGACGATAATACATGAAAAATGTTAAAAAACCAGGTTTAAAAGTTAGTGTGATAGTGTAAGTATATACGTTATTTTGTTGTCTAAAGGTGAAGATTAATGAGCTCCAATTAAAAGGATATTTACCATTTCTATCATGTAGTGGTAGCTTAATTGAGCCAAGGATCATCAAAGGGAATATAGCTCGTATATGCTTAAGTAGCTCGAGAGCAGTAAACAATTTAATTACGTTAACAGAAAAAGGCAAATATGTATCCAGCTATAAGTCAAATATTTCAGGGTTGGTTGTATAATACCCAGAGAAATATCTTTTTAGCAATTGATCTTATCATGAGAACAACTTTCTTATGAAATTGAAATACCAGTTAAAGGACAGCTTTTAGAGTCATTTAAGCACTGGCATATAGGAGACTCTTGAGTAAAGTAATAATATATGTAAAATAAACCGAGTTCAAAAAAAATTATGATGAAATTTCCTGGTAAGTGAAATATATTTCCGTCTAATACCACCTTTTGGTATCAATAGCTTCATACATATAGGTAGTAAAGGTAGGAGAACAACACATCCTTCAACGTCATTTCGTCAATCAACTGAATAAATTATAGTAAAGAATCTAAATAATAAAAACATCTGGTCAATAAAAAAGGGAGGATGATATTTCCATCCTGAAAAAGTTTTGTAACTTACTGTATAGCTAGCATTAGAAAGCTCCAAAGTAGAAGAATGGATAATACTTTAGTAAAAATATGCCCAAATGCACAACAAAATAGAAGTTGAAAAGGGAACTTAAAAGGACAATTATCAAAAAAAGGCTTCGGTTTCCAGGATCTATTTTTAACTGTGTGTTGATGCATCTTAGTCACAATTTCAGTAGTCATCTAAAGTATACTAATAGAAAACATATTGCTTATATACTAGTGATACAAGCCGACAGATCTTTTAAAAAATTCAACAAAGAGGATTCAATTTTCAAATACTCTTAGAAAGTAATAATAAGATTTTGATATGTATGAAATTGACCTTCTTTTGCAAATTATTGTATATTTTTGTTGTTAATCAGATATTGATCTTTTAGGTAATTGTGTCCTCAACAAAATTTCGTTGATACTTTTTTATAAATCGTGATCAAATCCTCAAAATCTGTGAATCAGAGACACTGAATTCTTTTATCTTATCATGAATAAATTGAAAATTTATCATCACCCTGACAGGTGCTAGTGGGGACGGAAAGGGAAAGCCATTATGAATACTAACATTGATCATTTTTAAGCATGATATAACATCTAATCACGTTCATACAAACGATATGGAACCATGGTCTGTATCATAATACAAATTATTCATGGATTTGTTACAGATATTGCAACAAATATTCTAGAATCTTTTTATCACGATGGACTATTATATGAGAAGAACATTGTTCTTGGTGAAACCCACTTGAAACTTCCAGGTTACTTTGCTTCTCAGAGTTCTGTTCAGACAAAAATATGTACAACTCCAATACAAATATCATAATTGTGTGCCGTATTTCTTATCTTTCTTTTTATAAATAATGAAACTTTTACTACGTATAATTGCTCTTCCTCTTTCTCGCAGGGTTATGCATCTTGGTGGATCATGATAGTTCTTCAGCGAGATATTATTCTTTCAGTAGCATCAAAAATTTCACACTATTCGTCTGTTAATCCACTTAATTGATTATATTATTTCTGAAACTAAATTGAACTAGGTTGCTTTCATTTGACATGGATATCTAAAAAAAAAATTGTTAGCAAAGACTTAGCTAATGTAAGTTTAGTATGGTAGTAAATTTTCTTTCTAGTTACTTCACAAGTATACACTATTATTCCATTTAATTATACAACAACTGCAAGTAGCCATTAAATATTAGAAGATGGACAAAACATGAAGTAAATTGATATTCTTACTAAACATATGTATTTAAGGAGGATTTTTCATAACACTAATGTTCTTAGATTCTGAGAACACAAAGTTTGTCCAAAACTTGAAACAAAAATTAATAACATAAATATTAATAGGTCAACGTTCTAGGCATCGGGTTACTCAAGCTCAAGCAATCCAATACCTTCAATCACAGAGTTATTTACAAATTTGATTGCATAAAATATCAGTATAGCGAAATAGAAAGACTGGATGACTCATACTCTCATGAATAACTTAGCTTTTAGCTGTTTGCATGGAAAGTTAGCTAAGGCATAATTATTTAATAAATATCCTAGCAACTTGCTAGGCATTGATTTCAATACTTTTAAAGTTTCTTATCTTTTTCTTCTTTTCTTCAAGCATTATTCAATACCAAATAAACAAGTAGTTAAAGAAGCGATTCAATCTAACTTCATTTTAAAAAAATGATGACAAAGCAATTCTCGTTTATACGAAATTTTGCAAATCATATGTATCGAAACAAGAAAAAGACATTTTTTCAAAAAGCTTCAGAAAACTACTCTCCAACCTGATGGGGATTCGATGAAAAAGAATTAATATGAAAGGGGTCGTATGATTGATAGAAATTACAATTCTAACACTTTACATATGGTAAGTTCATATCATTAATCAAAAAAATTACCAATCCCATTTTTGTATTACAAAAATAATAAAATGTAGAAAATTTTAGTTTGTTAAAGAAATATTTCAGTACTTATTAGATGGAGTATAACAAACAAAACCAATAATATTTTTGTCCTTATTTTGAAAAGTGGGGCAACAGAATTTTATTATACAAAACCTTCGCTTTTGCAAAACATGAAGAGCCTATAAAATACATAAAATTTATTAGAAATGTCCGAATGAGTTAATAACAGTGAGCTAATTCTATTGGACGCACAGTGCTTATAAATGGTACTTAGTTACCACCTGTAGATGTTAAGTAGGATAATTTTGGGCATAATATTGTTTATTGTCATAGGTGTCTTTTCCTTTCTAGTTGAGAAAGGATATTGTCACTCACAGGGTTTGATTTTCCTGGTAGATTGATTCTTAAACAAATATTCTGTGATAGTAATTTTATGGAGAGTTAGCTGCGCTATAAAAAGTCCAGGTATGCTATTAGAACTGTTTGATTATTTTACAAAACAACGTACTCTAGAATCATTCTGGCCAATTACTTAGCATCTGGAACTAGGTACACCAGTTCAAAATGAATAAGTAGATAAAAACTGAAAAGCTTGTATGTATTATTAACTATTTTCTTAGAAATGTAGCAGAGTACAAGAGACTGGTTTATAGACTAATAAACAAGCCAGAAATCAAAATTAAATTTCTATACCAAAAAGAAACCCCTTTTCTCAGTTGTTTATAATGTAATTATCAAGGATAGTATACCAATGAAGAATGACTTTACTATCTATTACAATTTACTTAGCAGACAACATTTGTCTCTCGTAGACATTACTGCTAGTATCATCTGTTTAAGTCATCCAATCTTCTTGTTCAAGATGCCAGTAGTCAATCAATTCTGTTTGCTTTGCGAGTAGATATAATACAAGAACAATTGAATATTGAGGGATGTGAAAAAAGCAACCCCTATTGTGATTTACCTGAAACATGGAAAATTATTTCAACATTAATGTTGCTAAATAATCTTTGGTGAAAATTATACAGTACACAGTTTTCTTTGAGCAATCATTATTTTTTGTTGTTTCAAACTGATATATATGCCGTTAGGTCCGAATGATTTTTTTCAATGTACTGCTTACAGCATTTGATTTTACAATCAAAACTCAGACAAGACCATAATGGCTTGCTGTTATAATTCTGGAAACCTTGTTAATACTATGCTACACTAAACCTTACGTAGATTTAATCCTGATGTGAGACAAAATTGTTCGAAGAGCAATAATAGTTCTAAACTTAAGAGATTGCTACGCAGTATACTAGCAGAATTATAATATCAACTAATGTAGTTATATCAAACAGCTCGTGCTTTCCTTGTTCAACCATGTTTGCTAACTCAACAATGGAAAGTTTAGTAACGACTTGCATCCCTGACAAATAACTCATTTCATCCTTTCTTTTTATTGCGATTTGAACAATCAATTCCGCACATTTTCATACACTTATTTGAAATGGACTGCACTCTTCCGCAATTAGTGGTAATATAACTTATTTGTCCGATACCAGCGAAAACAAGAAATTCCACTTCCATTATAAACCCACAGGTTATGCTGGTGCAAGCATTGCCAAATACACTATTCTTTTTAATATTGTGCGTCTGAAAACACGATCGGGAAAATCCTTTCATTTGTAATCGAGACATTTGTGCTTTTTTTATTACCGAATTGGACCCCCTTCATATCACGGGGGAACACTTCTATTGGGTTCTTCGTTGAACTTCCCCGATATATCCACTCTTTTTATACTCTATTGAAACTCACGTACGAAACACTGTTTCATTGAATCTTATCACGCACCCCTCTTATTGGCTAGTCCTAAGAAAAATGACTCATTCCTAATAAATGTCGCAGCACACTCAAACTTGGTTTTTTTCAGCAGAAATTTTCGGTAGTACTTCATATAATTGATGAAAAATATGTCCCAACCAGAGAGACAATCATTGATTTGGTTTACAACCACCCCAATAAATTTAGCAGTGACCAAACAATCACTACACCAAAAGTAATCATAATGAGCTGGATTTCATGAGCCCATTTTTTTAATACCAGCTGGTAAATTTTGAGCTACGTTATGACCAATTCTTTCATCCATTACCAAATAAGGAAAGTTTAATGCTCACTTTATGAGTTTTCCTTTTTATGTATGAATATTGAAATGCAAGAATCCATAATTAAAATGGCCCTGGAATTATCAATGCCCTATGAAGGAATTTGTAACATCGGGTAATCTGTGCCGATTAGCAGTGAATTGTTGTTCCAATTTGAAACACTTGTTTGATTTTACTTTCCCGAGATGCAATAACGAAGATATATCTACACAAACTGATACACCCCAATGGTCAACATTTTTGTAACAAACTCCCAACACCGTATTATAGGTAAAGTTGAATATTAAATCAGCATTAAGGAGAATTCTTAGTTTCTGGACTATAAATTTTCAAATTCGTTTTTATTATAAATACCATATGTGAAATCAATATGAAAACGAAATCCAAAATATTCGATTCATCTCGTACTTCGTCTTATTATGTGATTGAAAGCTTTTGTTGTGTTAAGGGACAAATACACCATCAAAGAAATCTGGAAAAATATATTTAAGAAAAACAATACGAATTATTGATAGTTTGTATAACTCGTCCTACTAATTTCATTTGTTCATGAGATTCAAAAGGATACTTTCAGCTGCCGCATCAGTATTATACTGGGCTTCCGCAGTTGCCAAGACGTATGAAAACCAAAAAATTGTCATTGACGGTGTTGCGCTTGGAACAACTACCTTTGAAGATGACGAACTGTTGGTTTTGAAGAATTCTACGTTGACGCTTAACAACTTCATGAATATTAAGTTACCAGCCGGTATTTCACTTACTGACAATTCTGTGCTTAATATAAATACCCCTCCAGACGACACCCCCCCATCTGATTCATACGATGTAAAAAGACCTCAATATTCAATGGTTATCAATGGTAAGGTAAGTATCGATAATGGGTCACAGTTTGTCTTTGATGGTAGCTCGCTAGTTTATTCTCTGGGTCCGTATGCATCAGAAAAGTTTTTATTTGATATAAACACCGGCATGGATGGAATATTTATATCAAAAGATAGTACTATGAGAATTACACTACCTAAATATTTAGATTGGGGTTTTTCTCATGCCACTACTAAATTCTCTGGCATTCATATTGGTGGTACATATAAGGCCCCTTATAACTCACCATTAGTTATATTGGGTACACTCGAAGTGTTGAGAAGCGATTCCAGAACAGATGATGGCTATTTTGATGACAATTTATTTAGAATTGATCTTGGTCCAGACAAAATAGATGAAAATGGTGTGTTCACTATGAAGAATGATTTATCTGGTAATATTCACTGCCAAGGTATTCTCAGCTTTTTTGCTGATATCTTCAAAGGAACAGACAACGTATTTATTCGTACTATTGGTTTTCAAGCCATTTCACCTATTTCACCAATAACCGTAGACCTCGCTGAAGGCCCAGTACAGGGTAACGGATATCTTCGTTATAATGTGATCATTTCACAGGGTCAGGGTAATGGCTTGAAGTTGCTAAATCTTCAGGCAAGGTTAGATATAGGACTTCCAATAATTTATATATACAACAGTGACAATTACAAAGATTTAACCGCAAAAGCTCACGACAATGTCATTGATATCATAGATCATTCTTCCAACAAGTCATTTTCCATTATTGGGGATAGAAAATATAATATCACATATTGGTATCAGCAATACACTGAGATATATCCTAGTTATCAATACGGTGGATACTTTAAAGTCCCGTTATTTAAAAAATCATTGCAACTCGACTTCATACCTATCATCGAACCTGATTACACCACGACGATCGACAAGGGCAACGGTGACTTCGAGACAGACCTTGTTTCGCACATCACGACCAAGGACTATTACGGCAAGACTATCACGATCACCACCACCATACCATTGTACGGGCCTGCACCTCCAGCTGTGACGAAGACAGTTGATCTGGGCAACGAAGTGACTGAGTATCTGGTCATCAGCTACTGGACGACCACCAATGAATTCGGGGGTCTGATCACGACAAACTCGACGGCCACCTACAGTCCTCCACCGGTGACTGTGACAGCCACCACTGCGTCGGACTACATTGAGTCGGACTGGATCTCGTTCTTCATCACCACTGATGAGAAGGGCGATATTGTTACGAGCAGCACTCTGTTCAACGCCACGCGTGACTACAACTTGCCGGAGGCCCCCCACACGTCGTTCGGGCCTGCACCTCCAGCTGTGACGAAGACAGTTGATCTGGGCAACGAAGTGACTGAGTATCTGGTCATCAGCTACTGGACGACCACCAATGAATTCGGGGGTCTGATCACGACAAACTCGACGGCCACCTACAGTCCTCCACCGGTGACTGTGACAGCCACCACTGCGTCGGACTACATTGAGTCGGACTGGATCTCGTTCTTCATCACCACTGATGAGAAGGGCGATATTGTTACGAGCAGCACTCTGTTCAACGCCACGCGTGACTACAACTTGCCGGAGGCCCCCCACACGTCGTTCGGGCCTGCACCTCCAGCTGTGACGAAGACAGTTGATCTGGGCAACGAAGTGACTGAGTATCTGGTCATCAGCTACTGGACGACCACCAATGAATTCGGGGGTCTGATCACGACAAACTCGACGGCCACCTACAGTCCTCCACCGGTGACTGTGACAGCCACCACTGCGTCGGACTACATTGAGTCGGACTGGATCTCGTTCTTCATCACCACTGATGAGAAGGGCGATATTGTTACGAGCAGCACTCTGTTCAACGCCACGCGTGACTACAACTTGCCGGAGGCCCCCCACACGTCGTTCGGGCCTGCACCTCCAGCTGTGACGAAGACAGTTGATCTGGGCAACGAAGTGACTGAGTATCTGGTCATCAGCTACTGGACGACCACCAATGAATTCGGGGGTCTGATCACGACAAACTCGACGGCCACCTACAGTCCTCCACCGGTGACTGTGACAGCCACCACTGCGTCGGACTACATTGAGTCGGACTGGATCTCGTTCTTCATCACCACTGATGAGAAGGGCGATATTGTTACGAGCAGCACTCTGTTCAACGCTACACGTGACTATATAGATCCACAAGCCCCATATACGTCATCCTCAAGTTATTCAAAATCGAAAATCGAAGAGTCCGACTACACGACGACGATCGACAAGGGCAACGGTGACTTCGAGACAGACCTTGTTTCGCACATCACGACCAAGGACTCTGACGGCAAGCCTACCACGATCACCACCACCATCCCATTGAAGCCAAGTGATGCCGGCGAAGCCGACTACACCACCACCATTACTTCCGACGGTCACACCATCACAGAAGTAGTCTCCCACATCACCACCACTGATTCAGACGGTAACACTGTTACATACACCACCACGATGGCCTCCTTCGATCAGGTAGACGACGGCGTGTACACGTCTGCTCCACCTTACTCACAGCCACCAGTTGTGACAACCACTGTGACGGAGGACGACGGTAGTAGCAAGACAGTTGTGATCTCTTACTCGCCATCTGAGGGCGAGGATGGGGTTACCCGTACAGGTACCACCACTATCTCCACCATCACTGCTAGCGGCGAGGCCGACTACACGACGACGATCGACAAGGGCAACGGTGACTTCGAGACAGACCTTGTTTCGCACATCACGACCAAGGACTCTGACGGCAAGCCTACCACGATCACCACCACCATCCCATTGAAGCCAAGTGATGCCGGCGAGGCCGACTACACCACCACCATTACTTCCGACGGTCACACCATCACAGAAGTAGTCTCCCACATCACCACCACTGATTCAGACGGTAACACTGTTACATACACCACCACGATGGCCTCCTTCGATCAGGTAGACGACGGCGTGTACACGTCTGCTCCACCTTACTCACAGCCACCAGTTGTGACAACCACTGTGACGGAGGACGACGGTAGTAGCAAGACAGTTGTGATCTCTTACTCGCCATCTGAGGGCGAGGATGGGGTTACCCGTACAGGTACCACCACTATCTCCACCATCACTGCTAGCGGCGAGGCCGACTACACGACGACGATCGACAAGGGCAACGGTGACTTCGAGACAGACCTTGTTTCGCACATCACGACCAAGGACTCTGACGGCAAGCCTACCACGATCACCACCACCATCCCATTGAAGCCAAGTGATGCCGGCGAGGCCGACTACACCACCACCATTACTTCCGACGGTCACACCATCACAGAAGTAGTCTCCCACATCACCACCACTGATTCAGACGGTAACACTGTTACATACACCACCACGATGGCCTCCTTCGATCAGGTAGACGACGGCGTGTACACGTCTGCTCCACCTTACTCACAGCCACCAGTTGTGACAACCACTGTGACGGAGGACGACGGTAGTAGCAAGACAGTTGTGATCTCTTACTCGCCATCTGAGGGCGAGGATGGGGTTACCCGTACAGGTACCACCACTATCTCCACCATCACTGCTAGCGGCGAGGCCGACTACACGACGACGATCGACAAGGGCAACGGTGACTTCGAGACAGACCTTGTTTCGCACATCACGACCAAGGACTCTGACGGCAAGCCTACCACGATCACCACCACCATCCCATTGAAGCCAAGTGATGCCGGCGAGGCCGACTACACGACGACGATCGACAAGGGCAACGGTGACTTCGAGACAGACCTTGTTTCGCACATCACGACCAAGGACTCTGACGGCAAGCCTACCACGATCACCACCACCATCCCATTGAAGCCAAGTGATGCCGGCGAGGCCGACTACACCACCACCATTACTTCCGACGGTCACACCATCACAGAAGTAGTCTCCCACATCACCACCACTGATTCAGACGGTAACACTGTTACATACACCACCACGATGGCCTCCTTCGATCAGGTAGACGACGGCGTGTACACGTCTGCTCCACCTTACTCACAGCCACCAGTTGTGACAACCACTGTGACGGAGGACGACGGTAGTAGCAAGACAGTTGTGATCTCTTACTCGCCATCTGAGGGCGAGGATGGGGTTACCCGTACAGGTACCACCACTATCTCCACCATCACTGCTAGCGGCGAGGCCGACTACACGACGACGATCGACAAGGGCAACGGTGACTTCGAGACAGACCTTGTTTCGCACATCACGACCAAGGACTCTGACGGCAAGCCTACCACGATCACCACCACCATCCCATTGAAGCCAAGTGATGCCGGCGAGGCCGACTACACGACGACGATCGACAAGGGCAACGGTGACTTCGAGACAGACCTTGTTTCGCACATCACGACCAAGGACTCTGACGGCAAGCCTACCACGATCACCACCACCATCCCATTGAAGCCAAGTGATGCCGGCGAGGCCGACTACACCACCACCATTACTTCCGACGGTCACACCATCACAGAAGTAGTCTCCCACATCACCACCACTGATTCAGACGGTAACACTGTTACATACACCACCACGATGGCCTCCTTCGATCAGGTAGACGACGGCGTGTACACGTCTGCTCCACCTTACTCACAGCCACCAGTTGTGACAACCACTGTGACGGAGGACGACGGTAGTAGCAAGACAGTTG
The DNA here is from genome assembly GCF_010111755.1 of Nakaseomyces glabratus. Taxonomy (NCBI): domain Eukaryota; kingdom Fungi; phylum Ascomycota; class Saccharomycetes; order Saccharomycetales; family Saccharomycetaceae; genus Nakaseomyces; species Nakaseomyces glabratus. The sequence continues at coordinate 502,594 of NC_088951.1, forward strand.
TGATCTCTTACTCGCCATCTGAGGGCGAGGATGGGGTTACCCGTACAGGTACCACCACTATCTCCACCATCACTGCTAGCGGCGAGGCCGACTACACGACGACGATCGACAAGGGCAACGGTGACTTCGAGACAGACCTTGTTTCGCACATCACGACCAAGGACTCTGACGGCAAGCCTACCACGATCACCACCACCATCCCATTGAAGCCAAGTGATGCCGGCGAGGCCGACTACACGACGACGATCGACAAGGGCAACGGTGACTTCGAGACAGACCTTGTTTCGCACATCACGACCAAGGACTCTGACGGCAAGCCTACCACGATCACCACCACCATCCCATTGAAGCCAAGTGATGCCGGCGAGGCCGACTACACCACCACCATTACTTCCGACGGTCACACCATCACAGAAGTAGTCTCCCACATCACCACCACTGATTCAGACGGTAACACTGTTACATACACCACCACGATGGCCTCCTTCGATCAGGTAGACGACGGCGTGTACACGTCTGCTCCACCTTACTCACAGCCACCAGTTGTGACAACCACTGTGACGGAGGACGACGGTAGTAGCAAGACAGTTGTGATCTCTTACTCGCCATCTGAGGGCGAGGATGGGGTTACCCGTACAGGTACCACCACTATCTCCACCATCACTGCTAGCGGCGAGGCCGACTACACGACGACGATCGACAAGGGCAACGGTGACTTCGAGACAGACCTTGTTTCGCACATCACGACCAAGGACTCTGACGGCAAGCCTACCACGATCACCACCACCATCCCATTGAAGCCAAGTGATGCCGGCGAGGCCGACTACACGACGACGATCGACAAGGGCAACGGTGACTTCGAGACAGACCTTGTTTCGCACATCACGACCAAGGACTCTGACGGCAAGCCTACCACGATCACCACCACCATCCCATTGAAGCCAAGTGATGCCGGCGAGGCCGACTACACCACCACCATTACTTCCGACGGTCACACCATCACAGAAGTAGTCTCCCACATCACCACCACTGATTCAGACGGTAACACTGTTACATACACCACCACGATGGCCTCCTTCGATCAGGTAGACGACGGCGTGTACACGTCTGCTCCACCTTACTCACAGCCACCAGTTGTGACAACCACTGTGACGGAGGACGACGGTAGTAGCAAGACAGTTGTGATCTCTTACTCGCCATCTGAGGGCGAGGATGGGGTTACCCGTACAGGTACCACCACTATCTCCACCATCACTGCTAGCGGCGAGGCCGACTACACGACGACGATCGACAAGGGCAACGGTGACTTCGAGACAGACCTTGTTTCGCACATCACGACCAAGGACTCTGACGGCAAGCCTACCACGATCACCACCACCATCCCATTGAAGCCAAGTGATGCCGGCGAGGCCGACTACACGACGACGATCGACAAGGGCAACGGTGACTTCGAGACAGACCTTGTTTCGCACATCACGACCAAGGACTCTGACGGCAAGCCTACCACGATCACCACCACCATCCCATTGAAGCCAAGTGATGCCGGCGAGGCCGACTACACCACCACCATTACTTCCGACGGTCACACCATCACAGAAGTAGTCTCCCACATCACCACCACTGATTCAGACGGTAACACTGTTACATACACCACCACGATGGCCTCCTTCGATCAGGTAGACGACGGCGTGTACACGTCTGCTCCACCTTACTCACAGCCACCAGTTGTGACAACCACTGTGACGGAGGACGACGGTAGTAGCAAGACAGTTGTGATCTCTTACTCGCCATCTGAGGGCGAGGATGGGGTTACCCGTACAGGTACCACCACTATCTCCACCATCACTGCTAGCGGCGAGGCCGACTACACGACGACGATCGACAAGGGCAACGGTGACTTCGAGACAGACCTTGTTTCGCACATCACGACCAAGGACTCTGACGGCAAGCCTACCACGATCACCACCACCATCCCATTGAAGCCAAGTGATGCCGGCGAGGCCGACTACACGACGACGATCGACAAGGGCAACGGTGACTTCGAGACAGACCTTGTTTCGCACATCACGACCAAGGACTCTGACGGCAAGCCTACCACGATCACCACCACCATCCCATTGAAGCCAAGTGATGCCGGCGAGGCCGACTACACCACCACCATTACTTCCGACGGTCACACCATCACAGAAGTAGTCTCCCACATCACCACCACTGATTCAGACGGTAACACTGTTACATACACCACCACGATGGCCTCCTTCGATCAGGTAGACGACGGCGTGTACACGTCTGCTCCACCTTACTCACAGCCACCAGTTGTGACAACCACTGTGACGGAGGACGACGGTAGTAGCAAGACAGTTGTGATCTCTTACTCGCCATCTGAGGGCGAGGATGGGGTTACCCGTACAGGTACCACCACTATCTCCACCATCACTGCTAGCGGCGAGGCCGACTACACGACGACGATCGACAAGGGCAACGGTGACTTCGAGACAGACCTTGTTTCGCACATCACGACCAAGGACTCTGACGGCAAGCCTACCACGATCACCACCACCATCCCATTGAAGCCAAGTGATGCCGGCGAGGCCGACTACACCACCACCATTACTTCCGACGGTCACACCATCACAGAAGTAGTCTCCCACATCACCACCACTGATTCAGACGGTAACACTGTTACATACACCACCACGATGGCCTCCTTCGATCAGGTAGACGACGGCGTGTACACGTCTGCTCCACCTTACTCACAGCCACCAGTTGTGACAACCACTGTGACGGAGGACGACGGTAGTAGCAAGACAGTTGTGATCTCTTACTCGCCATCTGAGGGCGAGGATGGGGTTACCCGTACAGGTACCACCACTATCTCCACCATCACTGCTAGCGGCGAGGCCGACTACACGACGACGATCGACAAGGGCAACGGTGACTTCGAGACAGACCTTGTTTCGCACATCACGACCAAGGACTCTGACGGCAAGCCTACCACGATCACCACCACCATCCCATTGAAGCCAAGTGATGCCGGCGAGGCCGACTACACGACGACGATCGACAAGGGCAACGGTGACTTCGAGACAGACCTTGTTTCGCACATCACGACCAAGGACTCTGACGGCAAGCCTACCACGATCACCACCACCATCCCATTGAAGCCAAGTGATGCCGGCGAGGCCGACTACACCACCACCATTACTTCCGACGGTCACACCATCACAGAAGTAGTCTCCCACATCACCACCACTGATTCAGACGGTAACACTGTTACATACACCACCACGATGGCCTCCTTCGATCAGGTAGACGACGGCGTGTACACGTCTGCTCCACCTTACTCACAGCCACCAGTTGTGACAACCACTGTGACGGAGGACGACGGTAGTAGCAAGACAGTTGTGATCTCTTACTCGCCATCTGAGGGCGAGGATGGGGTTACCCGTACAGGTACCACCACTATCTCCACCATCACTGCTAGCGGCGAGGCCGACTACACGACGACGATCGACAAGGGCAACGGTGACTTCGAGACAGACCTTGTTTCGCACATCACGACCAAGGACTCTGACGGCAAGCCTACCACGATCACCACCACCATCCCATTGAAGCCAAGTGATGCCGGCGAGGCCGACTACACGACGACGATCGACAAGGGCAACGGTGACTTCGAGACAGACCTTGTTTCGCACATCACGACCAAGGACTCTGACGGCAAGCCTACCACGATCACCACCACCATCCCATTGAAGCCAAGTGATGCCGGCGAGGCCGACTACACCACCACCATTACTTCCGACGGTCACACCATCACAGAAGTAGTCTCCCACATCACCACCACTGATTCAGACGGTAACACTGTTACATACACCACCACGATGGCCTCCTTCGATCAGGTAGACGACGGCGTGTACACGTCTGCTCCACCTTACTCACAGCCACCAGTTGTGACAACCACTGTGACGGAGGACGACGGTAGTAGCAAGACAGTTGTGATCTCTTACTCGCCATCTGAGGGCGAGGATGGGGTTACCCGTACAGGTACCACCACTATCTCCACCATCACTGCTAGCGGCGAGGCCGACTACACGACGACGATCGACAAGGGCAACGGTGACTTCGAGACAGACCTTGTTTCGCACATCACGACCAAGGACTCTGACGGCAAGCCTACCACGATCACCACCACCATCCCATTGAAGCCAAGTGATGCCGGCGAGGCCGACTACACCACCACCATTACTTCCGACGGTCACACCATCACAGAAGTAGTCTCCCACATCACCACCACTGATTCAGACGGTAACACTGTTACATACACCACCACGATGGCCTCCTTCGATCAGGTAGACGACGGCGTGTACACGTCTGCTCCACCTTACTCACAGCCACCAGTTGTGACAACCACTGTGACGGAGGACGACGGTAGTAGCAAGACAGTTGTGATCTCTTACTCGCCATCTGAGGGCGAGGATGGGGTTACCCGTACAGGTACCACCACTATCTCCACCATCACTGCTAGCGGCGAGGCCGACTACACGACGACGATCGACAAGGGCAACGGTGACTTCGAGACAGACCTTGTTTCGCACATCACGACCAAGGACTCTGACGGCAAGCCTACCACGATCACCACCACCATCCCATTGAAGCCAAGTGATGCCGGCGAGGCCGACTACACGACGACGATCGACAAGGGCAACGGTGACTTCGAGACAGACCTTGTTTCGCACATCACGACCAAGGACTCTGACGGCAAGCCTACCACGATCACCACCACCATCCCATTGAAGCCAAGTGATGCCGGCGAGGCCGACTACACCACCACCATTACTTCCGACGGTCACACCATCACAGAAGTAGTCTCCCACATCACCACCACTGATTCAGACGGTAACACTGTTACATACACCACCACGATGGCCTCCTTCGATCAGGTAGACGACGGCGTGTACACGTCTGCTCCACCTTACTCACAGCCACCAGTTGTGACAACCACTGTGACGGAGGACGACGGTAGTAGCAAGACAGTTGTGATCTCTTACTCGCCATCTGAGGGCGAGGATGGGGTTACCCGTACAGGTACCACCACTATCTCCACCATCACTGCTAGCGGCGAGGCCGACTACACGACGACGATCGACAAGGGCAACGGTGACTTCGAGACAGACCTTGTTTCGCACATCACGACCAAGGACTCTGACGGCAAGCCTACCACGATCACCACCACCATCCCATTGAAGCCAAGTGATGCCGGCGAGGCCGACTACACGACGACGATCGACAAGGGCAACGGTGACTTCGAGACAGACCTTGTTTCGCACATCACGACCAAGGACTCTGACGGCAAGCCTACCACGATCACCACCACCATCCCATTGAAGCCAAGTGATGCCGGCGAGGCCGACTACACCACCACCATTACTTCCGACGGTCACACCATCACAGAAGTAGTCTCCCACATCACCACCACTGATTCAGACGGTAACACTGTTACATACACCACCACGATGGCCTCCTTCGATCAGGTAGACGACGGCGTGTACACGTCTGCTCCACCTTACTCACAGCCACCAGTTGTGACAACCACTGTGACGGAGGACGACGGTAGTAGCAAGACAGTTGTGATCTCTTACTCGCCATCTGAGGGCGAGGATGGGGTTACCCGTACAGGTACCACCACTATCTCCACCATCACTGCTAGCGGCGAGGCCGACTACACGACGACGATCGACAAGGGCAACGGTGACTTCGAGACAGACCTTGTTTCGCACATCACGACCAAGGACTCTGACGGCAAGCCTACCACGATCACCACCACCATCCCATTGAAGCCAAGTGATGCCGGCGAGGCCGACTACACGACGACGATCGACAAGGGCAACGGTGACTTCGAGACAGACCTTGTTTCGCACATCACGACCAAGGACTCTGACGGCAAGCCTACCACGATCACCACCACCATCCCATTGAAGCCAAGTGATGCCGGCGAGGCCGACTACACCACCACCATTACTTCCGACGGTCACACCATCACAGAAGTAGTCTCCCACATCACCACCACTGATTCAGACGGTAACACTGTTACATACACCACCACGATGGCCTCCTTCGATCAGGTAGACGACGGCGTGTACACGTCTGCTCCACCTTACTCACAGCCACCAGTTGTGACAACCACTGTGACGGAGGACGACGGTAGTAGCAAGACAGTTGTGATCTCTTACTCGCCATCTGAGGGCGAGGATGGGGTTACCCGTACAGGTACCACCACTATCTCCACCATCACTGCTAGCGGCGAGGCCGACTACACGACGACGATCGACAAGGGCAACGGTGACTTCGAGACAGACCTTGTTTCGCACATCACGACCAAGGACTCTGACGGCAAGCCTACCACGATCACCACCACCATCCCATTGAAGCCAAGTGATGCCGGCGAGGCCGACTACACGACGACGATCGACAAGGGCAACGGTGACTTCGAGACAGACCTTGTTTCGCACATCACGACCAAGGACTCTGACGGCAAGCCTACCACGATCACCACCACCATCCCATTGAAGCCAAGTGATGCCGGCGAGGCCGACTACACCACCACCATTACTTCCGACGGTCACACCATCACAGAAGTAGTCTCCCACATCACCACCACTGATTCAGACGGTAACACTGTTACATACACCACCACGATGGCCTCCTTCGATCAGGTAGACGACGGCGTGTACACGTCTGCTCCACCTTACTCACAGCCACCAGTTGTGACAACCACTGTGACGGAGGACGACGGTAGTAGCAAGACAGTTGTGATCTCTTACTCGCCATCTGAGGGCGAGGATGGGGTTACCCGTACAGGTACCACCACTATCTCCACCATCACTGCTAGCGGCGAGGCCGACTACACGACGACGATCGACAAGGGCAACGGTGACTTCGAGACAGACCTTGTTTCGCACATCACGACCAAGGACTCTGACGGCAAGCCTACCACGATCACCACCACCATCCCATTGAAGCCAAGTGATGCCGGCGAGGCCGACTACACGACGACGATCGACAAGGGCAACGGTGACTTCGAGACAGACCTTGTTTCGCACATCACGACCAAGGACTCTGACGGCAAGCCTACCACGATCACCACCACCATCCCATTGAAGCCAAGTGATGCCGGCGAGGCCGACTACACGACGACGATCGACAAGGGCAACGGTGACTTCGAGACAGACCTTGTTTCGCACATCACGACCAAGGACTCTGACGGCAAGCCTACCACGATCACCACCACCATCCCATTGAAGCCAAGTGATGCCGGCGAGGCCGACTACACGACGACGATCGACAAGGGCAACGGTGACTTCGAGACAGACCTTGTTTCGCACATCACGACCAAGGACTCTGACGGCAAGCCTACCACGATCACCACCACCATCCCATTGAAGCCAAGTGATGCCGGCGAGGCCGACTACACCACCACCATTACTTCCGACGGTCACACCATCACAGAAGTAGTCTCCCACATCACCACCACTGATTCAGACGGTAACACTGTTACATACACCACCACGATGGCCTCCTTCGATCAGGTAGACGACGGCGTGTACACGTCTGCTCCACCTTACTCACAGCCACCAGTTGTGACAACCACTGTGACGGAGGACGACGGTAGTAGCAAGACAGTTGTGATCTCTTACTCGCCATCTGAGGGCGAGGATGGGGTTACCCGTACAGGTACCACCACTATCTCCACCATCACTGCTAGCGGCGAGGCCGACTACACGACGACGATCGACAAGGGCAACGGTGACTTCGAGACAGACCTTGTTTCGCACATCACGACCAAGGACTCTGACGGCAAGCCTACCACGATCACCACCACCATCCCATTGAAGCCAAGTGATGCCGGCGAGGCCGACTACACGACGACGATCGACAAGGGCAACGGTGACTTCGAGACAGACCTTGTTTCGCACATCACGACCAAGGACTCTGACGGCAAGCCTACCACGATCACCACCACCATCCCATTGAAGCCAAGTGATGCCGGCGAGGCCGACTACACCACCACCATTACTTCCGACGGTCACACCATCACAGAAGTAGTCTCCCACATCACCACCACTGATTCAGACGGTAACACTGTTACATACACCACCACGATGGCCTCCTTCGATCAGGTAGACGACGGCGTGTACACGTCTGCTCCACCTTACTCACAGCCACCAGTTGTGACAACCACTGTGACGGAGGACGACGGTAGTAGCAAGACAGTTGTGATCTCTTACTCGCCATCTGAGGGCGAGGATGGGGTTACCCGTACAGGTACCACCACTATCTCCACCATCACTGCTAGCGGCGAGGCCGACTACACGACGACGATCGACAAGGGCAACGGTGACTTCGAGACAGACCTTGTTTCGCACATCACGACCAAGGACTCTGACGGCAAGCCTACCACGATCACCACCACCATCCCATTGAAGCCAAGTGATGCCGGCGAGGCCGACTACACGACGACGATCGACAAGGGCAACGGTGACTTCGAGACAGACCTTGTTTCGCACATCACGACCAAGGACTCTGACGGCAAGCCTACCACGATCACCACCACCATCCCATTGAAGCCAAGTGATGCCGGCGAGGCCGACTACACCACCACCATTACTTCCGACGGTCACACCATCACAGAAGTAGTCTCCCACATCACCACCACTGATTCAGACGGTAACACTGTTACATACACCACCACGATGGCCTCCTTCGATCAGGTAGACGACGGCGTGTACACGTCTGCTCCACCTTACTCACAGCCACCAGTTGTGACAACCACTGTGACGGAGGACGACGGTAGTAGCAAGACAGTTGTGATCTCTTACTCGCCATCTGAGGGCGAGGATGGGGTTACCCGTACAGGTACCACCACTATCTCCACCATCACTGCTAGCGGCGAGGCCGACTACACGACGACGATCGACAAGGGCAACGGTGACTTCGAGACAGACCTTGTTTCGCACATCACGACCAAGGACTCTGACGGCAAGCCTACCACGATCACCACCACCATCCCATTGAAGCCAAGTGATGCCGGCGAGGCCGACTACACGACGACGATCGACAAGGGCAACGGTGACTTCGAGACAGACCTTGTTTCGCACATCACGACCAAGGACTCTGACGGCAAGCCTACCACGATCACCACCACCATCCCATTGAAGCCAAGTGATGCCGGCGAGGCCGACTACACCACCACCATTACTTCCGACGGTCACACCATCACAGAAGTAGTCTCCCACATCACCACCACTGATTCAGACGGTAACACTGTTACATACACCACCACGATGGCCTCCTTCGATCAGGTAGACGACGGCGTGTACACGTCTGCTCCACCTTACTCACAGCCACCAGTTGTGACAACCACTGTGACGGAGGACGACGGTAGTAGCAAGACAGTTGTGATCTCTTACTCGCCATCTGAGGGCGAGGATGGGGTTACCCGTACAGGTACCACCACTATCTCCACCATCACTGCTAGCGGCGAGGCCGACTACACGACGACGATCGACAAGGGCAACGGTGACTTCGAGACAGACCTTGTTTCGCACATCACGACCAAGGACTCTGACGGCAAGCCTACCACGATCACCACCACCATCCCATTGAAGCCAAGTGATGCCGGCGAGGCCGACTACACGACGACGATCGACAAGGGCAACGGTGACTTCGAGACAGACCTTGTTTCGCACATCACGACCAAGGACTCTGACGGCAAGCCTACCACGATCACCACCACCATCCCATTGAAGCCAAGTGATGCCGGCGAGGCCGACTACACCACCACCATTACTTCCGACGGTCACACCATCACAGAAGTAGTCTCCCACATCACCACCACTGATTCAGACGGTAACACTGTTACATACACCACCACGATGGCCTCCTTCGATCAGGTAGACGACGGCGTGTACACGTCTGCTCCACCTTACTCACAGCCACCAGTTGTGACAACCACTGTGACGGAGGACGACGGTAGTAGCAAGACAGTTGTGATCTCTTACTCGCCATCTGAGGGCGAGGATGGGGTTACCCGTACAGGTACCACCACTATCTCCACCATCACTGCTAGCGGCGAGGCCGACTACACGACGACGATCGACAAGGGCAACGGTGACTTCGAGACAGACCTTGTTCGCACATCACGCCAGACTCTGACCCCCCCCCCCCCCCAGCAGTGCGCGAGGCCGACTACACGACGACGATCGACAAGGGCAACGGTGACTTCGAGACAGACCTTGTTTCGCACATCACGACCAAGGACTCTGACGGCAAGCCTACCACGATCACCACCACCATCCCATTGAAGCCAAGTGATGCCGGCGAGGCCGACTACACCACCACCATTACTTCCGACGGTCACACCATCACAGAAGTAGTCTCCCACATCACCACCACTGATTCAGACGGTAACACTGTTACATACACCACCACGATGGCCTCCTTCGATCAGGTAGACGACGGCGTGTACACGTCTGCTCCACCTTACTCACAGCCACCAGTTGTGACAACCACTGTGACGGAGGACGACGGTAGTAGCAAGACAGTTGTGATCTCTTACTCGCCATCTGAGGGCGAGGATGGGGTTACCCGTACAGGTACCACCACTATCTCCACCATCACTGCTAGCGGCGAGGCCGACTACACGACGACGATCGACAAGGGCAACGGTGACTTCGAGACAGACCTTGTTTCGCACATCACGACCAAGGACTCTGACGGCAAGCCTACCACGATCACCACCACCATCCCATTGAAGCCAAGTGATGCCGGCGAGGCCGACTACACGACGACGATCGACAAGGGCAACGGTGACTTCGAGACAGACCTTGTTTCGCACATCACGACCAAGGACTCTGACGGCAAGCCTACCACGATCACCACCACCATCCCATTGAAGCCAAGTGATGCCGGCGAGGCCGACTACACCACCACCATTACTTCCGACGGTCACACCATCACAGAAGTAGTCTCCCACATCACCACCACTGATTCAGACGGTAACACTGTTACATACACCACCACGATGGCCTCCTTCGATCAGGTAGACGACGGCGTGTACACGTCTGCTCCACCTTACTCACAGCCACCAGTTGTGACAACCACTGTGACGGAGGACGACGGTAGTAGCAAGACAGTTGTGATCTCTTACTCGCCATCTGAGGGCGAGGATGGGGTTACCCGTACAGGTACCACCACTATCTCCACCATCACTGCTAGCGGCGAGGCCGACTACACGACGACGATCGACAAGGGCAACGGTGACTTCGAGACAGACCTTGTTTCGCACATCACGACCAAGGACTCTGACGGCAAGCCTACCACGATCACCACCACCATCCCATTGAAGCCAAGTGATGCCGGCGAGGCCGACTACACGACGACGATCGACAAGGGCAACGGTGACTTCGAGACAGACCTTGTTTCGCACATCACGACCAAGGACTCTGACGGCAAGCCTACCACGATCACCACCACCATCCCATTGAAGCCAAGTGATGCCGGCGAGGCCGACTACACCACCACCATTACTTCCGACGGTCACACCATCACAGAAGTAGTCTCCCACATCACCACCACTGATTCAGACGGTAACACTGTTACATACACCACCACGATGGCCTCCTTCGATCAGGTAGACGACGGCGTGTACACGTCTGCTCCACCTTACTCACAGCCACCAGTTGTGACAACCACTGTGACGGAGGACGACGGTAGTAGCAAGACAGTTGTGATCTCTTACTCGCCATCTGAGGGCGAGGATGGGGTTACCCGTACAGGTACCACCACTATCTCCACCATCACTGCTAGCGGCGAGGCCGACTACACGACGACGATCGACAAGGGCAACGGTGACTTCGAGACAGACCTTGTTTCGCACATCACGACCAAGGACTCTGACGGCAAGCCTACCACGATCACCACCACCATCCCATTGAAGCCAAGTGATGCCGGCGAGGCCGACTACACCACCACCATTACTTCCGACGGTCACACCATCACAGAAGTAGTCTCCCACATCACCACCACTGATTCAGACGGTAACACTGTTACATACACCACCACGATGGCCTCCTTCGATCAGGTAGACGACGGCGTGTACACGTCTGCTCCACCTTACTCACAGCCACCAGTTGTGACAACCACTGTGACGGAGGACGACGGTAGTAGCAAGACAGTTGTGATCTCTTACTCGCCATCTGAGGGCGAGGATGGGGTTACCCGTACAGGTACCACCACTATCTCCACCATCACTGCTAGCGGCGAGGCCGACTACACGACGACGATCGACAAGGGCAACGGTGACTTCGAGACAGACCTTGTTTCGCACATCACGACCAAGGACTCTGACGGCAAGCCTACCACGATCACCACCACCATCCCATTGAAGCCAAGTGATGCCGGCGAGGCCGACTACACGACGACGATCGACAAGGGCAACGGTGACTTCGAGACAGACCTTGTTTCGCACATCACGACCAAGGACTCTGACGGCAAGCCTACCACGATCACCACCACCATCCCATTGAAGCCAAGTGATGCCGGCGAGGCCGACTACACCACCACCATTACTTCCGACGGTCACACCATCACAGAAGTAGTCTCCCACATCACCACCACTGATTCAGACGGTAACACTGTTACATACACCACCACGATGGCCTCCTTCGATCAGGTAGACGACGGCGTGTACACGTCTGCTCCACCTTACTCACAGCCACCAGTTGTGACAACCACTGTGACGGAGGACGACGGTAGTAGCAAGACAGTTGTGATCTCTTACTCGCCATCTGAGGGCGAGGATGGGGTTACCCGTACAGGTACCACCACTATCTCCACCATCACTGCTAGCGGCGAGGCCGACTACACGACGACGATCGACAAGGGCAACGGTGACTTCGAGACAGACCTTGTTTCGCACATCACGACCAAGGACTCTGACGGCAAGCCTACCACGATCACCACCACCATCCCATTGAAGCCAAGTGATGCCGGCGAGGCCGACTACACGACGACGATCGACAAGGGCAACGGTGACTTCGAGACAGACCTTGTTTCGCACATCACGACCAAGGACTCTGACGGCAAGCCTACCACGATCACCACCACCATCCCATTGAAGCCAAGTGATGCCGGCGAGGCCGACTACACCACCACCATTACTTCCGACGGTCACACCATCACAGAAGTAGTCTCCCACATCACCACCACTGATTCAGACGGTAACACTGTTACATACACCACCACGATGGCCTCCTTCGATCAGGTAGACGACGGCGTGTACACGTCTGCTCCACCTTACTCACAGCCACCAGTTGTGACAACCACTGTGACGGAGGACGACGGTAGTAGCAAGACAGTTGTGATCTCTTACTCGCCATCTGAGGGCGAGGATGGGGTTACCCGTACAGGTACCACCACTATCTCCACCATCACTGCTAGCGGCGAGGCCGACTACACGACGACGATCGACAAGGGCAACGGTGACTTCGAGACAGACCTTGTTTCGCACATCACGACCAAGGACTCTGACGGCAAGCCTACCACGATCACCACCACCATCCCATTGAAGCCAAGTGATGCCGGCGAGGCCGACTACACGACGACGATCGACAAGGGCAACGGTGACTTCGAGACAGACCTTGTTTCGCACATCACGACCAAGGACTCTGACGGCAAGCCTACCACGATCACCACCACCATCCCATTGAAGCCAAGTGATGCCGGCGAGGCCGACTACACCACCACCATTACTTCCGACGGTCACACCATCACAGAAGTAGTCTCCCACATCACCACCACTGATTCAGACGGTAACACTGTTACATACACCACCACGATGGCCTCCTTCGATCAGGTAGACGACGGCGTGTACACGTCTGCTCCACCTTACTCACAGCCACCAGTTGTGACAACCACTGTGACGGAGGACGACGGTAGTAGCAAGACAGTTGTGATCTCTTACTCGCCATCTGAGGGCGAGGATGGGGTTACCCGTACAGGTACCACCACTATCTCCACCATCACTGCTAGCGGCGAGGCCGACTACACGACGACGATCGACAAGGGCAACGGTGACTTCGAGACAGACCTTGTTTCGCACATCACGACCAAGGACTCTGACGGCAAGCCTACCACGATCACCACCACCATCCCATTGAAGCCAAGTGATGCCGGCGAGGCCGACTACACGACGACGATCGACAAGGGCAACGGTGACTTCGAGACAGACCTTGTTTCGCACATCACGACCAAGGACTCTGACGGCAAGCCTACCACGATCACCACCACCATCCCATTGAAGCCAAGTGATGCCGGCGAGGCCGACTACACCACCACCATTACTTCCGACGGTCACACCATCACAGAAGTAGTCTCCCACATCACCACCACTGATTCAGACGGTAACACTGTTACATACACCACCACGATGGCCTCCTTCGATCAGGTAGACGACGGCGTGTACACGTCTGCTCCACCTTACTCACAGCCACCAGTTGTGACAACCACTGTGACGGAGGACGACGGTAGTAGCAAGACAGTTGTGATCTCTTACTCGCCATCTGAGGGCGAGGATGGGGTTACCCGTACAGGTACCACCACTATCTCCACCATCACTGCTAGCGGCGAGGCCGACTACACGACGACGATCGACAAGGGCAACGGTGACTTCGAGACAGACCTTGTTTCGCACATCACGACCAAGGACTCTGACGGCAAGCCTACCACGATCACCACCACCATCCCATTGAAGCCAAGTGATGCCGGCGAGGCCGACTACACGACGACGATCGACAAGGGCAACGGTGACTTCGAGACAGACCTTGTTTCGCACATCACGACCAAGGACTCTGACGGCAAGCCTACCACGATCACCACCACCATCCCATTGAAGCCAAGTGATGCCGGCGAGGCCGACTACACGACGACGATCGACAAGGGCAACGGTGACTTCGAGACAGACCTTGTTTCGCACATCACGACCAAGGACTCTGACGGCAAGCCTACCACGATCACCACCACCATCCCATTGAAGCCAAGTGATGCCGGCGAGGCCGACTACACGACGACGATCGACAAGGGCAACGGTGACTTCGAGACAGACCTTGTTTCGCACATCACGACCAAGGACTCTGACGGCAAGCCTACCACGATCACCACCACCATCCCATTGAAGCCAAGTGATGCCGGCGAGGCCGACTACACCACCACCATTACTTCCGACGGTCACACCATCACAGAAGTAGTCTCCCACATCACCACCACTGATTCAGACGGTAACACTGTTACATACACCACCACGATGGCCTCCTTCGATCAGGTAGACGACGGCGTGTACACGTCTGCTCCACCTTACTCACAGCCACCAGTTGTGACAACCACTGTGACGGAGGACGACGGTAGTAGCAAGACAGTTGTGATCTCTTACTCGCCATCTGAGGGCGAGGATGGGGTTACCCGTACAGGTACCACCACTATCTCCACCATCACTGCTAGCGGCGAGGCCGACTACACGACGACGATCGACAAGGGCAACGGTGACTTCGAGACAGACCTTGTTTCGCACATCACGACCAAGGACTCTGACGGCAAGCCTACCACGATCACCACCACCATCCCATTGAAGCCAAGTGATGCCGGCGAGGCCGACTACACGACGACGATCGACAAGGGCAACGGTGACTTCGAGACAGACCTTGTTTCGCACATCACGACCAAGGACTCTGACGGCAAGCCTACCACGATCACCACCACCATCCCATTGAAGCCAAGTGATGCCGGCGAGGCCGACTACACCACCACCATTACTTCCGACGGTCACACCATCACAGAAGTAGTCTCCCACATCACCACCACTGATTCAGACGGTAACACTGTTACATACACCACCACGATGGCCTCCTTCGATCAGGTAGACGACGGCGTGTACACGTCTGCTCCACCTTACTCACAGCCACCAGTTGTGACAACCACTGTGACGGAGGACGACGGTAGTAGCAAGACAGTTGTGATCTCTTACTCGCCATCTGAGGGCGAGGATGGGGTTACCCGTACAGGTACCACCACTATCTCCACCATCACTGCTAGCGGCGAGGCCGACTACACGACGACGATCGACAAGGGCAACGGTGACTTCGAGACAGACCTTGTTTCGCACATCACGACCAAGGACTCTGACGGCAAGCCTACCACGATCACCACCACCATCCCATTGAAGCCAAGTGATGCCGGCGAGGCCGACTACACGACGACGATCGACAAGGGCAACGGTGACTTCGAGACAGACCTTGTTTCGCACATCACGACCAAGGACTCTGACGGCAAGCCTACCACGATCACCACCACCATCCCATTGAAGCCAAGTGATGCCGGCGAGGCCGACTACACCACCACCATTACTTCCGACGGTCACACCATCACAGAAGTAGTCTCCCACATCACCACCACTGATTCAGACGGTAACACTGTTACATACACCACCACGATGGCCTCCTTCGATCAGGTAGACGACGGCGTGTACACGTCTGCTCCACCTTACTCACAGCCACCAGTTGTGACAACCACTGTGACGGAGGACGACGGTAGTAGCAAGACAGTTGTGATCTCTTACTCGCCATCTGAGGGCGAGGATGGGGTTACCCGTACAGGTACCACCACTATCTCCACCATCACTGCTAGCGGCGAGGCCGACTACACGACGACGATCGACAAGGGCAACGGTGACTTCGAGACAGACCTTGTTTCGCACATCACGACCAAGGACTCTGACGGCAAGCCTACCACGATCACCACCACCATCCCATTGAAGCCAAGTGATGCCGGCGAGGCCGACTACACGACGACGATCGACAAGGGCAACGGTGACTTCGAGACAGACCTTGTTTCGCACATCACGACCAAGGACTCTGACGGCAAGCCTACCACGATCACCACCACCATCCCATTGAAGCCAAGTGATGCCGGCGAGGCCGACTACACCACCACCATTACTTCCGACGGTCACACCATCACAGAAGTAGTCTCCCACATCACCACCACTGATTCAGACGGTAACACTGTTACATACACCACCACGATGGCCTCCTTCGATCAGGTAGACGACGGCGTGTACACGTCTGCTCCACCTTACTCACAGCCACCAGTTGTGACAACCACTGTGACGGAGGACGACGGTAGTAGCAAGACAGTTGTGATCTCTTACTCGCCATCTGAGGGCGAGGATGGGGTTACCCGTACAGGTACCACCACTATCTCCACCATCACTGCTAGCGGCGAGGCCGACTACACGACGACGATCGACAAGGGCAACGGTGACTTCGAGACAGACCTTGTTTCGCACATCACGACCAAGGACTCTGACGGCAAGCCTACCACGATCACCACCACCATCCCATTGAAGCCAAGTGATGCCGGCGAGGCCGACTACACGACGACGATCGACAAGGGCAACGGTGACTTCGAGACAGACCTTGTTTCGCACATCACGACCAAGGACTCTGACGGCAAGCCTACCACGATCACCACCACCATCCCATTGAAGCCAAGTGATGCCGGCGAGGCCGACTACACCACCACCATTACTTCCGACGGTCACACCATCACAGAAGTAGTCTCCCACATCACCACCACTGATTCAGACGGTAACACTGTTACATACACCACCACGATGGCCTCCTTCGATCAGGTAGACGACGGCGTGTACACGTCTGCTCCACCTTACTCACAGCCACCAGTTGTGACAACCACTGTGACGGAGGACGACGGTAGTAGCAAGACAGTTGTGATCTCTTACTCGCCATCTGAGGGCGAGGATGGGGTTACCCGTACAGGTACCACCACTATCTCCACCATCACTGCTAGCGGCGAGGCCGACTACACGACGACGATCGACAAGGGCAACGGTGACTTCGAGACAGACCTTGTTTCGCACATCACGACCAAGGACTCTGACGGCAAGCCTACCACGATCACCACCACCATCCCATTGAAGCCAAGTGATGCCGGCGAGGCCGACTACACGACGACGATCGACAAGGGCAACGGTGACTTCGAGACAGACCTTGTTTCGCACATCACGACCAAGGACTCTGACGGCAAGCCTACCACGATCACCACCACCATCCCATTGAAGCCAAGTGATGCCGGCGAGGCCGACTACACCACCACCATTACTTCCGACGGTCACACCATCACAGAAGTAGTCTCCCACATCACCACCACTGATTCAGACGGTAACACTGTTACATACACCACCACGATGGCCTCCTTCGATCAGGTAGACGACGGCGTGTACACGTCTGCTCCACCTTACTCACAGCCACCAGTTGTGACAACCACTGTGACGGAGGACGACGGTAGTAGCAAGACAGTTGTGATCTCTTACTCGCCATCTGAGGGCGAGGATGGGGTTACCCGTACAGGTACCACCACTATCTCCACCATCACTGCTAGCGGCGAGGCCGACTACACGACGACGATCGACAAGGGCAACGGTGACTTCGAGACAGACCTTGTTTCGCACATCACGACCAAGGACTCTGACGGCAAGCCTACCACGATCACCACCACCATCCCATTGAAGCCAAGTGATGCCGGCGAGGCCGACTACACCACCACCATTACTTCCGACGGTCACACCATCACAGAAGTAGTCTCCCACATCACCACCACTGATTCAGACGGTAACACTGTTACATACACCACCACGATGGCCTCCTTCGATCAGGTAGACGACGGCGTGTACACATCTGCTCCACCTTACTCACAGCCACCAGTTGTGACAACCACTGTGACGGAGGACGACGGTAGTAGCAAGACAGTTGTGATCTCTTACTCGCCATCTGAGGGCGAGGATGGGGTTACCCGTACAGGTACCACCACTATCTCCACCATCACTGCTAGCGGCGAGGCCGACTACACGACGACGATCGACAAGGGCAACGGTGACTTCGAGACAGACCTTGTTTCGCACATCACGACCAAGGACTCTGACGGCAAGCCTACCACGATCACCACCACCATCCCATTGAAGCCAAGTGATGCCGGCGAGGCCGACTACACGACGACGATCGACAAGGGCAACGGTGACTTCGAGACAGACCTTGTTTCGCACATCACGACCAAGGACTCTGACGGCAAGCCTACCACGATCACCACCACCATCCCATTGAAGCCAAGTGATGCCGGCGAGGCCGACTACACCACCACCATTACTTCCGACGGTCACACCATCACAGAAGTAGTCTCCCACATCACCACCACTGATTCAGACGGTAACACTGTTACATACACCACCACGATGGCCTCCTTCGATCAGGTAGACGACGGCGTGTACACGTCTGCTCCACCTTACTCACAGCCACCAGTTGTGACAACCACTGTGACGGAGGACGACGGTAGTAGCAAGACAGTTGTGATCTCTTACTCGCCATCTGAGGGCGAGGATGGGGTTACCCGTACAGGTACCACCACTATCTCCACCATCACTGCTAGCGGCGAGGCCGACTACACGACGACGATCGACAAGGGCAACGGTGACTTCGAGACAGACCTTGTTTCGCACATCACGACCAAGGACTCTGACGGCAAGCCTACCACGATCACCACCACCATCCCATTGAAGCCAAGTGATGCCGGCGAGGCCGACTACACCACCACCATTACTTCCGACGGTCACACCATCACAGAAGTAGTCTCCCACATCACCACCACTGATTCAGACGGTAACACTGTTACATACACCACCACGATGGCCTCCTTCGATCAGGTAGACGACGGCGTGTACACGTCTGCTCCACCTTACTCACAGCCACCAGTTGTGACAACCACTGTGACGGAGGACGACGGTAGTAGCAAGACAGTTGTGATCTCTTACTCGCCATCTGAGGGCGAGGATGGGGTTACCCGTACAGGTACCACCACTATCTCCACCATCACTGCTAGCGGCGAGGCCGACTACACGACGACGATCGACAAGGGCAACGGTGACTTCGAGACAGACCTTGTTTCGCACATCACGACCAAGGACTCTGACGGCAAGCCCACCACGATCATAACAACTGTGACTTTAATAGAAGAACCAGATTACACATTTGTGTTTGTTTCTGATGGTCAAACGATCACAGCTGTTGTTTCTCATGTTACAACGACCAATGATAACGGTCAGACGGTCACCACTACTGTGACCGTTATGTCATATGATCAAGTAGGTGAAGGTGTATACACTTCTGCTCCTGCTTACTCGCAGCCCCCAGTAACTACGACAACTGTGAGTGCAGACACTACTACTGCCACTGTTGTAATTTCGTACTTCCCATCTATTGGCAACGATGGAGTCACCAGGACAGGTACAACAACCGTCTCCACGGTATCTGTTGGAGGTGAAGCCGACTACACCACAACAGTCGACAGGGGCAATGGCAGTACCGAAACTGATGTCATTTCGCATATCACCACTACCGACTCCAAAGGCAATCCTACAACAATAACCACCACAATAATCAATCCACCTGCACCTTCTGATCCTGTCACAAATGTGGGGTCTGATTACACCACCACCGTGGTTTCGAACGGTCACACATTCACCGAGGTTGTATCCCACAGCACAGGTGCTGATGAGCACGGTCACACAATTGTTTCTACAGTAACAGAAACTCTAGGTGGCCAGAGTCATGGAAACACTGTCTCAAGTGCAACACCAGTCTCAACTGTATCTGGTGCAGGATCTAATGCTCCTGGAACAGCAGGTGTAGGTGGTATTGTCAACTCTCAGAAACTTCAGTCACAAAATGTGGCTGGCCAAGGGTCTGGCAACGAAAAACCAACACAAGCTGCTGGCACAGCCGGTGGTAGTGGCTCTGGTTCTGGTTCTGGTTCTGGGTCAGTGCACCAATCGGCAGGCAATATTGTACCATCTGGATCTCCATCTGTTCAGAATCCAATGGACACTGTATCTCCAGTCAGTGGTATTCATAGTAGCCAAACACCACACTCTGTACCTTCACAAGCTCAACAACAAGGACAAGGACAAGGACAAGAACAAGAACCATCATCACGTCAACAGGCAGCCACGACTGTGCTATCACCTTCTGGTTCCTCTGTTGACAACTTCGGCAGTGGATTCAGCAGCACGCAAACAGCTTCTGTCCTACAGGGTAAGGGTGCTTCAATTAGAGTTGCTTCTTCCAGTATTTTATTCTCCATTATTGCAGTAATAGTTGTCGGTATGATCTAAAGTGTATTTGTTCTGTGAATGCCCAAGCCCAACATGTACAATATTACAAACGTTCGTCCAGCCATGATTTTTAGATAGGCTGTTTCTTTTATTATCGATAATGATAAAATGGATTGATTATTGTCCAACAAAAAACAAAAAAAACTGAAAAAACACTAAAGTAAAAAAAAAACTGAAGCTTCCCTATATATATTTATTGTTCGTAATTTGGGGCTATTATTTTTGTTTCAGGTACTGTTTTCTATATCTCATATTAATAATGTGAGCAGTATTATTCTCAAGAGTTTTTGTATATATTGTCTATTAGTTAACACTATAATTACTTTTCTCTTCTAAAAGGTTTTATATTATTTTATGTCTTTATTATTGTATTGTGTGCGTCTTCCTGTTGTTGATGTTTCTTATATAATCTTGGTCAAGCATGGATTCGAGCCTGTGGGTTTAAGATTGAACTTCAAATGCTGCGAAAAACGCGAGATGTGATAGTGCACGGTAGTCATCTGACAGATTAAGTTACCCTGATCAACAATCTGCTTTAGTTATTTGACGAAAAATATCGTGACCAATCGAAGTTACCCTGCCAGCATTTCCACAACAGTGCATCATACGATGTATGTTCAGATGACCATGGAAATATCGATGAACGAGTACTTACTTTTTCACCAACATCTAGGGAAGGTTTCCCTGGGTTGGCAATTTGGTTGAAGGATGTGGTGGCAAAGTTTTCATAATTACGCACTTGAGCACCCAAACATGAATTTCAAATTTTGTGATTCTTCAATTGTTTAAACGTATATGTGTGCCAGAATAGAAATAGTAAATATTAGTTACAGTACATGGTTTTACCAGTCAAAACTTATTGGTGAGTTTTTATTATACTGAAGGTATTGCTTCTTATAGCTTGTATTGTGAATCCATATTTGGAGCAGTGGCGTAAATTAATCTGAAATGTTTTAAGATTTTGTTATAAATACCTGAAAGAACATAGTGTTGGACATTTCAAGATTACGTTACTTAATTGACGAAATTTACACATGAACACAGAATTGTACAGCACCTTCTAAAAGATAAACAGAAGGGGCCGTTTATTCTTATTTACAAGCAACATTAATCAAATATGTAACTAATAAGTGCCTCATACATGCAGCTATTCTTTCTTTTACCTTTTTCTCCTACAAAAAAAGCCCTGTCTGAGGTGGTGGAATCACAGTAGCATGTCTCTGTTCTGAAATGCTATTGTTTTGACAGGGGACCCAGCTCAGTCCTGCAAGTCCAGATATCTAAGTTGCGAAAAACGCGAGACCTTGCATTCTACGAGACAGTCGACAAAGCAATTTGATTTACCCAGCCCCGTTGAGAGTTGCGAAAAACGCGAGATGTTGTGTTCAACGAGGCGTTGTTGAAGTAGAACAACCACTCTGTTCTAGAACAACAGTTCTTCCTGAAATGTTGCAGTTCATCTGAATGAATCTGAACTCTGACCAAGATTCATTGATGGGATTGATGGTGGGAGTTAGACATACATGGTTTGCATTGTGAGATAGGATAATATTATGTATATATTAAGATGGTAATGTATTACTGTAATCTTGTAAGAGTGGAAACCATTGAAATACTCAAGACTTTTTCTACTGTAATATATCATTGGTTGAATACTATGCAGGAGGATGAAATGAACAATCCAGTCTATTTCATGAAGTTTTCTTGACTTTCCCATATATGCCTTGATCACTTGTCACCAGTATTTACTTTATCAACATTTACTTCACAATGATCATGAGATGCCGTTGTTACCATGATGTAGTTATTATGACTTTGTAGGATTCCCACATGTATTCCTGAAACAATGAGTTCCTCCACAACATAACACATATCAATGCAATATCATGTGTGATTTATAAATGCTTAGGAATACGACGATATCTGTGCAGTATTTGTACCTAGAATATTACTTTTCTGTTTGTGATACATTTATGTTGAAGACAAAAACATCTTTGGAGAACAGATTTTCATCTTTTTTAGGGTTACATAGGGTATGGTAAAGCTCTTAGGGCATCATTAGGGTTTGAACTTTGTTTATTAGTCTGGGTAAGTAGGGTTTGCAGTTGTTAAAGTTAGGGTTAATTAGGGCTTTGTAGGGTTCCAGAAATATATATTTTGGTAATGAGGAAGAGGATCTATGGAGGAGAAGTCTAAAGTGAGCTAACAGAAATATGATGACTTGCACCACAATGAGTCCTGAATATCATGTAGATAGATTAAAAAGTTCACTGTACATATTTCATGCCGTATATCTACATTCATGAAAAGACATTTGTAGAGTATATTATCTGTACATATATATCTAAGGCTCCACTATGAAAGGGATTCGAAGTATTAGATAATACTAAACCAAAAGGCATAATAAAGTGAACAAGAGGCATAATTAAAAAGCAGTCTATACCTTTGAATATAAGATTAGATGTCTTTATAGAATATGAAACAAATATAATACACAGAAATACCCCTAATGATGACATTAATCTGTTTAATATCAATTCATAACATATAATAATAAAATGAATGCCATACAAGAGCAAATGACACTTACATGATGAATGATAATTTACAACTACAAAATATAATTTAATGAATGTGTAATGTTTATAGTCTAGTAGGTCATGGATGTATAACATTACATCTTTGGGATACCTGATATTTGTGTGAAATAACTGTCATATGATCATTACCAATTACCAATTATTAATTAGGATAATAAATGAAAAACATATAATAACAAATATACAAAATATTATGGTAGGAATGTAACCAAAACTATAAGTAATGGAGTGTGTTGTGTATTCTGGGTGGAGTGTATTCTGGGTGGAGTGTAGTCTGGGTAGTGTGTAGTCTGGGTGGAGTGTAGTGTGGGTGGAGTGTAGTCTGGGTGGAGTGTAGTCTGGGTGGAGTGTAGTCTGGGTGGAGTGTAGTCTGGGTGGAGTGTAGTCTGGGTGGAGTGTAGTCTGGGTGGAGTGTAGTCTGGGTGCTGTGGGGTCTGGGTGGAGTGTGGTTTGGGTGCTGTGGGGTCTGGGTGGAGTGTGGTTTGGGTGCTGTGGGGTCTGGGTGCTGTGGGTCTGGGTGCTGTGGGGTCTGGGTGCTGTGGGGTCTGGGTGCTGTGGGGTCTGGGTGCTGTGGGGTCTGGGTGCTGTGGGTCTGGGTGCTGTGGGGTCTGGGTGCTGTGGGGTCTGGGTGCTGTGGGTCTGGGTGCTGTGGGGTCTGGGTGCTGTGGGGTCTGGGTGCTGTGGGGTCTGGGTGCTGTGGGGTCTGGGTGCTGTGGGGTCTGGGTGCTGTGGGGTCTGGGTGCTGTGGGGTCTGGGTGCTGTGGGGTCTGGGTGCTGTGGGGTCTGGGTGCTGTGGGGTCTGGGTGCTGTGGGGTCTGGGTGCTGTGGGGTCTGGGTGCTGTGGGGTCTGGGTGCTGTGGGGTCTGGGTGCTGTGGGGTCTGGGTGCTGTGGGGTCTGGGTGCTGTGGGGTCTGGGTGCTGTGGGGTCTGGGTGCTGTGGGGTCTGGGTGCTGTGGGGTCTGGGTGCTGTGGGGTCTGGGTGCTGTGGGGTCTGGGTGCTGTGGGGTCTGGGTGCTGTGGGGTCTGGGTGCTGTGGGGTCTGGGTGCTGTGGGGTCTGGGTGCTGTGGGGTCTGGGTGCTGTGGGGTCTGGGTGCTGTGGGGTCTGGGTGCTGTGGGGTCTGGGTGCTGTGGGGTCTGGGTGCTGTGGGGTCTGGGTGCTGTGGGGTCTGGGTGCTGTGGGGTCTGGGTGCTGTGGGGTCTGGGTGCTGTGGGGTCTGGGTGCTGTGGGGTCTGGGTGCTGTGGGTCTGGGTGCTGTGGGGTCTGGGTGCTGTGGGGTCTGGGTGCTGTGGGGTCTGGGTGCTGTGGGGTCTGGGTC